>NW_027141342.1:340000-640000 GCF_036365525.1 Heterodontus francisci | reverse complement strand
TATACACAGTGTGTCAGTGAGTGTGTTAATATTAATCTGTGTTCTCTGTCAGTGTGTTAATATTCCTGAGGACAGTGGGGGTGTTTTACACTTCACAGGGTGTATCTGACTGTGGGTCATGATATACACAGTGTGTCAGTGAGTGTGTTAATATTAATCTGTGTTCTCTGTCAGTGTGTTAATATTACTGAGGACAGTGGGGGTGTTTTACACTTCACAGGGTGTATCTGACTGTGAGTCATGATATACACAGTGTGTCAGTGAGTGTGTTAATATTAATCTGTGTTCTCTGTCAGTGTGTTAATATTCCTGAGGACAGTGGGGGTGTTTTACACTTCACAGGGTGTATCTGACTGTGGGTCATGATATACACAGTGTGTCAGTGAGTGTGTTAATATTAATCTGTGTTCTCTGTCAGTGTGTTAATATTACTGAGGACAGTGGGGGTGTTTTACACTTCACAGGGTGTATCTGACTGTGGGTCATGATATACACAGTGTGTCAGTGAGTGTGTTAATATTAATCTGTGTTCTCTGTCAGTGTGTTCATATTACTGAGGACAGTGGGGGTGTTTTACACTTCACAGGGTTTATCTGACTGTGGGTCATGATATACACAGTGTGTCAGTGAGTGTGTTAATATTAATCTGTGTTCTCTGTCAGTGTGTTAATATTACTGAGGACAGTGGGGGTGTTTTACACTTCACAGGGTGTATCTGACTGTGGGTCATGATATACACAGTGTGTCAGTGAGTGTGTTAATATTAATCTGTGTTCTCTGTCAGTGTGTTAATATTACTGAGGACAGTGGGGGTGTTTTACACTTCACAGGGTGTATCTGACTGTGGGTCATGATATACACAGTGTGTCAGTGAGTGTGTTAATATTAATCTGTGTTCTCTGTCAGTGTGTTAATATTCCTGAGGACAGTGGGGATGTTTTACACTTCACAGGGTTTATCTGACTGTGGGTCATGATATACACAGTGTGTCAGTGAGAGTGTTAATATTAATCTGTGTTCTCTGTCAGTGTGTTAATATTCCTGAGGACAGTGGGGATGTTTTACACTTCACAGGGTTTATCTGACTGTGGGTCATGATATACACAGTGTGTCAGTGAGTGTGTTAATATTAATCTGTGTTCTCTGTCAGTGTGTTAATATTACTGAGGAGAGTGGGGGTGTTTTACACTTCACAGGGTGTATCTGACTGTGGGTCATGATATACACAGTGTGTCAGTGAGTGTGTTAATATTAATCTGTGTTCTCTGTCAGTGTGTTAATATTACTGAGGACAGTGGGGGTGTTTTACACTTCACAGGGTGTATCTGACTGTGGGTCATGATGTACACAGTGTGTCAGTGAGTGTGTTAATATTAATCTGTGTTCTCTGTCAGTGTGTTAATATTCCTGAGGACAGTGGGGGTGTTTTACACTTCACAGGGTGTATCTGACTGTGGGTCATGATATACACAGTGTGTCAGTGAGTGTTAATATTAATCTGTGTTCTCTGTCAGTGTGTTAATATTACTGAGGACAGTGGGGATGTTTTACACTTCACAGGGTGTATCTGACTGTGGGTCATGATGTACACAGTGTGTCAGTGAGTGTGTTAATATTAATCTGTGTTCTCTGTCAGTGTGTTAATATTACTGAGGACAGTGGGGATGTTTTACACTTCACAGGGTGTATCTGACTGTGGGTCATGATATACACAGTGTGTCAGTGAGTGTGTTAATATTAATCTGTGTTCTCTGTCAGTGTGTTAATATTCCTGAGGACAGTGGGGGTGTTTTACACTTCACAGGGTGTATCTGACTGTGGGTCATGATATACACAGTGTGTCAGTGAGTGTGTTAATATTAATCTGTGTTCTCTGTCAGTGTGTTAATATTCCTGAGGACAGTGGGGGTGTTTTACACTTCACAGGGTGTATCTGACTGTGGGTCATGATATACACAGTGTGTCAGTGAGTGTGTTAATATTAATCTGTGTTCTCTGTCAGTGTGTTAATATTACTGAGGACAGTGGGGGTGTTTTACACTTCACAGGGTGTATCTGACTGTGGGTCATGATATACACAGTGTGTCAGTGAGTGTGTTAATATTAATCTGTGTTCTCTGTCAGTGTGTTAATATTCCTGAGGACAGTGGGGGTGTTTTACACTTCACAGGGTGTATCTGACTGTGGGTCATGATATACACAGTGTGTCAGTGAGTGTGTTAATATTAATCTGTGTTCTCTGTCAGTGTGTTAATATTACTGAGGACAGTGGGGGTGTTTTACACTTCACAGGGTGTATCTGACTGTGAGTCATGATATACACAGTGTGTCAGTGAGTGTGTTAATATTAATCTGTGTTCTCTGTCAGTGTGTTAATATTCCTGAGGACAGTGGGGGTGTTTTACACTTCACAGGGTGTATCTGACTGTGGGTCATGATATACACAGTGTGTCAGTGAGTGTGTTAATATTAATCTGTGTTCTCTGTCAGTGTGTTAATATTCCTGAGGACAGTGGGGGTGTTTTACACTTCACAGGGTGTATCTGACTGTGGGTCATGATATACACAGTGTGTCAGTGAGTGTGTTAATATTAATCTGTGTTCTCTGTCAGTGTGTTAATATTACTGAGGACAGTGGGGGTGTTTTACACTTCACAGGGTGTATCTGACTGTGGGTCATGATATACACAGTGTGTCAGTGAGTGTGTTAATATTAATCTGTGTTCTCTGTCAGTGTGTTAATATTCCTGAGGACAGTGGGGGTGTTTTACACTTCACAGGGTGTATCTGACTGTGGGTCATGATATACACAGTGTGTCAGTGAGTGTGTTAATATTAATCTGTGTTCTCTGTCAGTGTGTTAATATTACTGAGGACAGTGGGGGTGTTTTACACTTCACAGGGTGTATCTGACTGTGAGTCATGATATACACAGTGTGTCAGTGAGTGTGTTAATATTAATCTGTGTTCTCTGTCAGTGTGTTCATATTACTGAGGACAGTGGGGGTGTTTTACACTTCACAGGGTGTATCTGACTGTGGGTCATGATATACACAGTGTGTCAGTGAGTGTGTTAATATTAATCTGTGTTCTCTGTCAGTGTGTTAATATTACTGAGGACAGTGGGGGTGTTTTACACTTCACAGGGTGTATCTGACTGTGGGTCATGATATACACAGTGTGTCAGTGAGTGTGTTAATATTAATCTGTGTTCTCTGTCAGTGTGTTCATATTACTGAGGACAGTGGGGGTGTTTTACACTTCACAGGGTTTATCTGACTGTGGGTCATGATATACACAGTGTGTCAGTGAGAGTGTTAATATTAATCTGTGTTCTCTGTCAGTGTGTTAATATTCCTGAGGACAGTGGGGATGTTTTACACTTCACAGGGTTTATCTGACTGTGGGTCATGATATACACAGTGTGTCAGTGAGTGTGTTAATATTAATCTGTGTTCTCTGTCAGTGTGTTAATATTACTGAGGAGAGTGGGGGTGTTTTACACTTCACAGGGTGTATCTGACTGTGGGTCATGATATACACAGTGTGTCAGTGAGTGTGTTAATATTAATCTGTGTTCTCTGTCAGTGTGTTAATATTACTGAGGACAGTGGGGGTGTTTTACACTTCACAGGGTGTATCTGACTGTGGGTCATGATGTACACAGTGTGTCAGTGAGTGTGTTAATATTAATCTGTGTTCTCTGTCAGTGTGATAATATTCCTGAGGACAGTGGGGGTGTTTTACACTTCACAGGGTGTATCTGACTGTGGGTCATGATATACACAGTGTGTCAGTGAGTGTTAATATTAATCTGTGTTCTCTGTCAGTGTGTTAATATTACTGAGGACAGTGGGGATGTTTTACACTTCACAGGGTGTATCTGACTGTGGGTCATGATGTACACAGTGTGTCAGTGAGTGTGTTAATATTAATCTGTGTTCTCTGTCAGTGTGTTAATATTACTGAGGACAGTGGGGATGTTTTACACTTCACAGGGTGTATCTGACTGTGGGTCATGATATACACAGTGTGTCAGTGAGTGTGTTAATATTAATCTGTGTTCTCTGTCAGTGTGTTAATATTCCTGAGGACAGTGGGGGTGTTTTACACTTCACAGGGTGTATCTGACTGTGGGTCATGATATACACAGTGTGTCAGTGAGTGTGTTAATATTAATCTGTGTTCTCTGTCAGTGTGTTAATATTCCTGAGGACAGTGGGGGTGTTTTACACTTCACAGGGTGTATCTGACTGTGGGTCATGATATACACAGTGTGTCAGTGAGTGTGTTAATATTAATCTGTGTTCTCTGTCAGTGTGTTAATATTACTGAGGACAGTGGGGGTGTTTTACACTTCACAGGGTGTATCTGACTGTGGGTCATGATATACACAGTGTGTCAGTGAGTGTGTTAATATTAATCTGTGTTCTCTGTCAGTGTGTTAATATTCCTGAGGACAGTGGGGGTGTTTTACACTTCACAGGGTGTATCTGACTGTGGGTCATGATATACACAGTGTGTCAGTGAGTGTGTTAATATTAATCTGTGTTCTCTGTCAGTGTGTTAATATTACTGAGGACAGTGGGGGTGTTTTACACTTCACAGGGTGTATCTGACTGTGGGTCATGATATACACAGTGTGTCAGTGAGTGTGTTAATATTAATCTGTGTTCTCTGTCAGTGTGTTAATATTACTGAGGACAGTGGGGGTGTTTTACAGTTCACAGGGTGTATCTGACTGTGGGTCATGATATACACAGTGTGTCAGTGAGTGTGTTAATATTAATCTGTGTTCTCTGTCAGTGTGTTAATATTACTGAGGACAGTGGGGGTGTTTTACACTTCACAGGGTGTATCTGACTGTGGGTCATGATATACACAGTGTGTCAGTGAGTGTGTTAATATTAATCTGTGTTCTCTGTCAGTGTGTTCATATTACTGAGGACAGTGGGGGTGTTTTACACTTCACAGGGTTTATCTGACTGTGGGTCATGATATACACAGTGTGTCAGTGAGTGTGTTAATATTAATCTGTGTTCTCTGTCAGTGTGTTAATATTACTGAGGACAGTGGGGGTGTTTTACACTTCACAGGGTGTATCTGACTGTGGGTCATGATATACACAGTGTGTCAGTGAGTGTGTTAATATTAATCTGTGTTCTCTGTCAGTGTGTTAATATTACTGAGGACAGTGGGGGTGTTTTACAGTTCACAGGGTGTATCTGACTGTGGGTCATGATATACACAGTGTGTCAGTGAGTGTGTTAATATTAATCTGTGTTCTCTGTCAGTGTGTTAATATTACTGAGGACAGTGGGGGTGTTTTACACTTCACAGGGTGTATCTGACTGTGGGTCATGATATACACAGTGTGTCAGTGAGTGTGTTAATATTAATCTGTGTTCTCTGTCAGTGTGTTCATATTACTGAGGACAGTGGGGGTGTTTTACACTTCACAGGGTTTATCTGACTGTGGGTCATGATATACACAGTGTGTCAGTGAGTGTGTTAATATTAATCTGTGTTCTCTGTCAGTGTGTTAATATTACTGAGGACAGTGGGGGTGTTTTACACTTCACAGGGTGTATCTGACTGTGGGTCATGATATACACAGTGTGTCAGTGAGTGTGTTAATATTAATCTGTGTTCTCTGTCAGTGTGTTAATATTCCTGAGGACAGTGGGGGTGTTTTACACTTCACAGGGTGTATCTGACTGTGGGTCATGATATACACAGTGTGTCAGTGAGTGTTAATATTAATCTGTGTTCTCTGTCAGTGTGTTAATATTACTGAGGACAGTGGGGATGTTTTACACTTCACAGGGTGTATCTGACTGTGGGTCATGATGTACGCAGTGTGTCAGTGAGTGTGTTAATATTAATCTGTGTTCTCTGTCAGTGTGTTAATATTACTGAGGACAGTGGGGATGTTTTACACTTCACAGGGTGTATCTGACTGTGGGTCATGATATACACAGTGTGTCAGTGAGTGTGTTAATATTAATCTGTGTTCTCTGTCAGTGTGTTAATATTCCTGAGGACAGTGGGGGTGTTTTACACTTCACAGGGTTTATCTGACTGTGGGTCATGATATACACAGTGTGTCAGTGAGTGTGTTAATATTAATCTGTGTTCTCTGTCAGTGTGTTAATGTTCCTGAGGACAGTGGGGGTGTTTTACACTTCACAGGGTGTATCTGACTGTGGGTCATGATATACACAGTGTGTCAGTGAGTGTGTTAATATTAATCTGTGTTCTCTGTCAGTGTGTTAATCTTACTGAGGACAGTGGGGGTGTTTTACACTTCACAGGGTGTATCTGACTGTGGGTCATGATATACACAGTGTGTCAGTGAGTGTGTTAATATTAATCTGTGTTCTCTGTCAGTGTGTTAATATTACTGAGGACAGTGGGGGTGTTTTACACTTCACAGGGTGTATCTAACTGTGGGTCATGATATACACAGTGTGTCAGTGAGTGTGTTAATATTAATCTGTGTTCTCTGTCAGTGTGTTAATATTACTGAGGACAGTGGGGGATGTTTTACACTTCACAGGGTGTATCTGACTGTGGGTCATGATATACACAGTGTGTCAGTGAGTGTGTTAATATTAATCTGTGTTCTCTGTCAGTGTGTTAATATTGCTGAGGACAGTGGGGGTGTTTTACACTTCACAGGGTGTATCTGACTGTGGGTCATGATGTACACAGTGTGTCAGTGAATGTGTTAATATTAATCTGTGTTCTCTGTCAGTGTGTTAATATTACTGAGGACAGTGGGGGTGTTTTACAGTTCACCGGGTGTATCTGACTGTGGGTCATGATATACACAGTGTGTCAGTGAGTGTGTTAATATTAATCTGTGTTCTCTGTCAGTGTGTTAATATTCCTGAGGACAGTGGGGGTGTTTTACACTTCACAGGGTGTATCTGACTGTGGGTCATGATATACACAGTGTGACAGTGAGTGTGTTAATATTAATCTGTGTTCTCTGTCAGTGTGTTAATATTGCTGAGGACAGTGGGGGTGTTTTACACTTCACAGGGTGTATCTGACTGTGGGTCATGATGTACACAGTGTGTCAGTGAGTGTGTTAATATTAATCTGTGTTCTCTGTCAGTGTGTTAATATTACTGAGGACAGTGGGGGTGTTTTACACTTCACAGGGTGTATCTAACTGTGGGTCATGATATACACAGTGTGTCAGTGAGTGTGTTAATATTAATCTGTGTTCTCTGTCAGTGTGTTAATATTACTGAGGACAGTGGGGGTGTTTTACACTTCACAGGGTGTATCTGACAGTGGGTCATGATATACACAGTGTGTCAGTGAGTGTGTTAATATTAATCTGTGTTCTCTGTCAGTGTGTTAATATTCCTGAGGACAGTGGGAGTGTTTTGCACTTCACAGGGTGTATCTAACAGTGGGTCATGATATACACAGTGTGTCAGTGAGTGTGTTAATATTAATCTGTGTTCTCTGTCAGTGTGTTAATATTCCTGAGGACAGTGGGGGTGTTTTACACTTCACCGGGTGTATCTGACTATGGATCATGATGTACACAGTGTGTCAGTGAGTGTGTTAATATTAATCTGTGTTCTCTGTCAGTGTGTTAATATTACTGAGGACAGTGGGGATGTTTTACCCTTCACAGGGTGTATCTGACTGTGGGCCATGAGATACACAGTGTGTCAGTGAGTGTGTTAATATTAATCTGTGTTCTCTGTCAGTGTGTTAATATTGCTGAGGACAGTGGGGGTGTTTTACACTTCACAGGGTGTAACTGACTGTGGGTCATGATATACACAGTGTGTCAGTGAGTGTGTTAATATTAATCTGTGTTCTCTGTCAGTGTGTTAATATTGCTGAGGACAGTGGGGGTGTTTTACACTTCACAGGGTGTATCTGACTGTGGGTCATGATGTACACAGTGTGTCAGTGAGTGTGTTAATATTAATCTGTGTTCTCTGTCAGTGTGTTAATATTACTGAGGACAGTGGGGGTGTTTTACACTTCACAGGGTGTAACTGACTGTGGGTCATGATATATACAGTGTGTCAGTGAGTGTGTTAATATTAATCTGTGTTCTCTGTCAGTGTATTAATATTACTGAGGACAGTGGGGATGTTTTACACTTCACAGGGTTTATCTGACTGTGGGTCATGATATACACAGTGTGTCAGTGAGTGTGTTAATATTAATCTGTGTTCTCTGTCAGTGTATTAATATTACCGAGAACAGTGGGGGTGTTTTACACTTCACAGGGTGTATCTGACTGTGGATCATGATATACACAGTGTGTCAGTGAGTGTGTTAATATTAATCTGTGTTCTCTGTCAGTGTGTTAATATTACTGAGGACAGTGGGGGTGTTTTACACTTCACAGGGTGTATCTGACTCTGGGTCATGATATACACAGTGTGTCAGTGAGTGTGTTAATATTAATCTGTGTACTCTGTCAGTGTTTTAATATTACTGAGGACAGTGGGGGTGTTTTACACTTCACAGGGTGTATCTGACTGTGGGTCATGATATACACAGTGTGTCAGTGAGTGTGTTAATATTAATCTGTGTTCTCTGTCAGTGTGTTAATATTACTGAGGACAGTGGGGGTGTTTTACACTTCACAGGGTTTATCTGACAGTGGGTCATGATATACACAGTGTGTCAGTGAGTGTGTTAATATTAATCTGTGTTCTCTGTCAGTTTGTTAATATTACTGAGGACAGTGGGGGTGTTTTACACTTCACAGGGTGTATCTGACTGTGGGTCATGATATACACAGTGTGTCAGTGAGTGTGTTAATATTAATCTGTGTTCTCTGTCAGTGTGTTAATATTACTGAGGACAGTGGGGGTGTTTTACACTTCACAGGGTGTATCTGACTGTGGGTCATGATATACACAGTGTGTCAGTGAGTGTGTTAATATTAATCTGTGTTCTCTGTCAGTGTGTTAATATTACTGAGGACAGTGGGGGTGTTTTACACTTCACAGGGTTTATCTGACAGTGGGTCATGATATACACAGTATGTCAGTGAGTGTGTTAATATTAATCTGTGTTCTCTGTCAGTGTGTTAATATTCCTGAGGACAGTGGGGGTGTTTTACACTTCACAGGGTGTATCTGACTGTGGGTCATGATATACACAGTGTTTCAGTGAGTGTGTTAATATTAATCTGTGTTCTCTGTCAGTGTGTTAATATTACTGAGGACAGTGGGGATGCTTTACACTTCACAGGGTGTATCTGACTGTGGGTCATGATGTACACAGTGTGTCAGTGAGTGTGTTAATATTAATCTGTGTTCTCTGTCAGTGTGTTAATATTACTGAGGACAGTGGGGGTGTTTTACACTTCACAGGATGTATCTGACTGTGGGTCATGAAATACACAGTGTGTCAGTGAGTGTGTTAATATTAATCTGTGTTCTCTGTCAGTGTGTTAATATTCCTGAGGACAGAGGGGGTGTTTTACACTTCACAGGATGTATCTGACTGTGGGTCATGATATACACAGTGTGTCAGTGAGTGTGTTAATATTAATCTGTGTTCTCTGTCAGTGTGTTAATATTCCTGAGGACAGTGGGGGTGTTTTACACTTCACAGGGTTTATCTGACTGTGAGTCATGATATACACAGTGTGTCAGTGACTGTGTTAATATTAATCTGTGTTCTCTGTCAGTGTGTTAATATTCCTGAGGACAGAGGGGGTGTTTTACACTTCACAGGATGTATCTGACTGTGGGTCATGATATACACAGTGTGTCAGTGAGTGTGTTAATATTAATCTGTGTTCTCTGTCAGTGTGTTAATATTCCTGAGGACAGTGGGGATGTTTTACACTTCACAGGGTGTATCTGACTGTGGGTCATGATATACACAGTGTGTCAGTGAGTGTGTTAATATTAATCTGTGTTCTCTGTCAGTGTGTTAATATTCCTGAGGACAGTGGGGGTGTTTTACACTTCACAGGGTGTATCTGACTGTGGGTCATGATATACACAGTGTTTCAGTGAGTGTGTTAATATTAATCTGTGTTCTCTGTCAGTGTGTTAATATTACTGAGGACAGTGGGGATGTTTTACACTTCACAGGGTGTATCTGACTGTGGGTCATGATGTACACAGTGTGTCAGTGAGTGTGTTAATATTAATCTGTGTTCTCTGTCAGTGTGTTAATATTACTGAGGACAGTGGGGGTGTTTTACACTTCACAGGATGTATCTGACTGTGGGTCATGAAATACACAGTGTGTCAGTGAGTGTGTTAATATTAATCTGTGTTCTCTGTCAGTGTGTTAATATTCCTGAGGACAGAGGGGGTGTTTTACACTTCACAGGATGTATCTGACTGTGGGTCATGATATACACAGTGTGTCAGTGAGTGTGTTAATATTAATCTGTGTTCTCTGTCAGTGTGTTAATATTCCTGAGGACAGTGGGGGTGTTTTACACTTCACAGGGTTTATCTGACTGTGAGTCATGATATACACAGTGTGTCAGTGAGTGTGTTAATATTAATCTGTGTTCTCTGTCAGTGTGTTAATATTACTGAGGACAGTGGGGGTGTTTTACACTTCACAGGGTGTATCTCACTGTGGGTCATGATATACACAGTGTGTCAGTGAGTGTGTTAATATTAATCTGTGTTCTCTGTCAGTGTGTTCATATTCCTGAGGACAGTGGGATTGTTTTACACTTCACAGGGTGTATCTGACTGTGGGTCATGATGTACACAGTGTGTCAGTGAGTGTGTTAATATTAATCTGTGTTCTCTGTCAGTGTGTTAATATTACTGAGGACAGTGGGGGTGTTTTACACTTCACCGGGTGTATCTGTCTGTGGGTCATGATATACACAGTGTGTCAGTGAGTGTGTTAATATTAATCTGTGTTCTCTGTCAGTGTGTTAATATTACTGAGGACAGTGGGGGTGTTTTGCACTTCACAGGGTGTATCTGACTGTGGGTCATGATATACACAGTGTGTCAGTGAGTGTGTTAATATTAATCTGTGTTCTCTGTCAGTGTGTTAATATTCCTGAGGACAGTGGGGGTGTTTTACACTTCACAGGGTGTATCTGACTGTGGGTCATGATATACACAGTGTGTCAGTGAGTGTGTTAATATTAATCTGTGTTCTCTGTCAGTGTGTTAATATTACTGAGGACAGTGGGGGTGTTTTACACTTCACAGGGTGTATCTGACTGTGGGTCATGATATACACAGTGTGTCAGTGAGTGTGTTAATATTAATCTGTGTTCTCTGTCAATGTGTTAATATTACTGAGGACAGTGGGGGTGTTTTACACTTCACAGGGTGTATCTGACTGTGGGTCATGATGTACACAGTGTGTCAGTGAGTGTGTTAATATTAATCTGTGTTCTCTGTCAGTGTGTTAATATCACTGAGGACAGTGGGGGTGTTTTACACTTCAAAGGGTGTATCTGACTGTGGGTCATGATGTACACAGTGTGTCAGTGAGTGTGTTAATATTAATCTGTGTTCTCTGTCAGTGTGTTAATATTACTGAGGACAGTGGGGGTGTTTTACACTTCACAGGGTGTATCTGACTCTGGGTCATGATATACACAGTGTGTCAGTGAGTGTGTTAATATTAATCTGTGTTCTCTGTCAGTGTGTTAATATTCCTGAGGACAGTGGGGGTGTTTTACACTTCACCGGGTTTATCTGACTGTGGGTCATGATGTACACAGTGTGTCAGTGAGTGTGTTAATATTAATCTGTGTTCTCTGTCAGTGTGTTAATATTCCTGAGGACAGTGGGGGTGTTTTACACTTCACCGGGTGTATCTGACTCTGGGTCATGATATACACAGTGTGTCAGTGAGTGTGTTAATATTAATCTGTGTTCTCTGTCAGTGTGTTAATATTCCTGAGGACAGTGGGGGTGTTTTACACTTCACAGGGTGTATCTGACTGTGGGTCATGATATACACAGTGTGTCAGTGAGTGTGTTAATATTAATCTGTGTTCTCTGTCAGTGTGTTAATATTACTGAGGACAGTGGGGGTGTTTTACACTTCACAGGGTGTATCTGACTGTGGGTCATGATATACACAGTGTGTCAGTGAGTGTGTTAATATTAATCTGTGTTCTCTGTCAATGTGTTAATATTCCTGAGGACAGTGGGGGTGTTTTACACTTCACAGGGTGTATCTGACTGTGGGTCATGATGTACACAGTGTGTCAGTGAGTGTGTTAATATTAATCTGTGTTCTCTGTCAGTGTGTTAATATCACTGAGGACAGTGGGGGTGTTTTACACTTCACAGGGTGTATCTGACTGTGGGTCATGATGTACACAGTGTGTCAGTGAGTGTGTTAATATTAATCTGTGTTCTCTGTCAGTGTGTTAATATTACTGAGGACAGTGGGGGTGTTTTACACTTCACAGGGTGTATCTGACTCTGGGTCATGATATACACAGTGTGTCAGTGAGTGTGTTAATATTAATCTGTGTTCTCTGTCAGTGTGTTAATATTCCTGAGGACAGTGGGGGTGTTTTACACTTCACCGGGTTTATCTGACTGTGGGTCATGATGTACACAGTGTGTCAGTGAGTGTGTTAATATTAATCTGTGTTCTCTGTCAGTGTGTTAATATTCCTGAGGACAGTGGGGGTGTTTTACACTTCACCGGGTGTATCTGACTCTGGGTCATGATATACACAGTGTGTCAGTGAGTGTGTTAATATTAATCTGTGTTCTCTGTCAGTGTGTTAATATTACTGAGGACAGTGGGGGTGTTTTACACTTCACAGGGTGTATCTGACTGTGGGTCATGATGTACACAGTGTGTCAGTGAGTGTGTTAATATTAATCTGTGTTCTCTGTCAGTGTGTTAATATTACTGAGGACAGTGGGGATGTTTTACACTTCACAGGGTGTATCTGACTGTGGGTCATTATGGACACAGTGTGTCAGTGAGTGTGTTAATATTAATCTGTGTTCTCTGTCAGTGTGTGAATATTACTGAGGACAGTGGGGGTGTTTTACACTTCACAGGGTGTATCTGACTGTGGGTCATGATATACACAGTGTGTCAGTGAGTGTGTTAATATTAATCTGTGTTCTCTGTCAGTGTGTTAATATTCCTGAGGACAGTGGGGGTGTTTTACACTTCACAGGGTGTATCTAACTGTGGGTCATGATATACACAGTGTGTCAGTGAGTGTGTTAATATTAATCTGTGTTCTCTGTCAGTGTGTTAATATTACTGAGGACAGTGGGGGTGTTTTACACTTCACAGGGTGTATCTGACTGTGGGTCATGATATACACAGTGTGTCAGTGAGTGTGTTAATATTAATCTGTGTTCTCTGTCAGTGTGTTAATATTACTGAGGACAGTGGGGGTGTTTTACACTTCACCGGGTGTATCTGACTCTGGGTCATGATATACACAGTGTGTCAGTGAGTGTGTTAATATTAATCTGTGTTCTCTGTCAGTGTGTTAATATTCCTGAGGACAGTGGGGGTGTTTTACACTTCACAGGGTGTATCTGACTGTGGGTCATGATGTACACAGTGTGTCAGTGAGTGTGTTAATATTAATCTGTGTTCTCTGTCAGTGTGTTAATATTACTGAGGACAGTGGGGGTGTTTTACACTTCACAGGGTTTATCTGACTGTGAGTCATGATATACACAGTGTGTCAGTGAGTGTGTTAATATTAATCTGTGTTCTCTGTCAGTGTGTTAATATTCCTGAGGACAGAGGGGGTGTTTTACACTTCACAGGATGTATCTGACTGTGGGTCATGATATACACAGTGTGTCAGTGAGTGTGTTAATATTAATCTGTGTTCTCTGTCAGTGTGTTAATATTACTGAGGACAGTGGGGGTGTTTTACACTTCACCGGGTGTATCTGACTGTGGGTCATGATATACACAGTGTGTCAGTGAGTGTGTTAATATTAATCTGTGTTCTCTGTCAGTGTGTTAATATTACTGAGGACAGTGGGGGTGTTTTACACTTCACAGGGTTTATCTCACTGTGGGTCATGATGTACACAGTGTGTCAGTGAGTGTGTTAATATTAATCTGTGTTCTCTGTCAGTGTGTTAATATTACTGAGGACAGTGGCGGTGTTTTACACTTCACAGGGTGTATCTGACTGTGGGTCATGATATACACAGTGTGTCAGTGAGTGTGTTAATATTAATCTGTGTTCTCTGTCAGTGTGTTAATATTACTGAGGACAGTGGGGGTGTTTTACACTTCACAGGGTGTATCTGACTGTGGGTCATGATGTACACAGTGTGTCAGTGAGTGTGTTAATATTAATCTGTGTTCTCTGTCAGTGTGTTAATATTCCTGAGGACAGTGGGGGTGTTTTACACTTCACAGGGTGTATCTGACTGTGGGTCATGATATACACAGTGTGTCAGTGAGTGTTAATATTAATCTGTGTTCTCTGTCAGTGTGTTAATATTACTGAGGACAGTGGGGATGTTTTACACTTCACAGGGTGTATCTGACTGTGGGTCATGATGTACACAGTGTGTCAGTGAGTGTGTTAATATTAATCTGTGTTCTCTGTCAGTGTGTTAATATTACTGAGGACAGTGGGGATGTTTTACACTTCACAGGGTGTATCTGACTGTGGGTCATGATATACACAGTGTGTCAGTGAGTGTGTTAATATTAATCTGTGTTCTCTGTCAGTGTGTTAATATTCCTGAGGACAGTGGGGGTGTTTTACACTTCACAGGGTTTATCTGACTGTGGGTCATGATATACACAGTGTGTCAGTGAGTGTGTTAATATTAATCTGTGTTCTTTGTCAGTGTGTTAATATTCCTGAGGACAGTGGGGGTGTTTTACACTTCACAGGGTGTATCTGACTGTGGGTCATGATATACACAGTGTGTCAGTGAGTGTGTTAATATTAATCTGTGTTCTCAGTCAGTGTGTTAATATTACTGAGGACAGTGGGGGTGTTTTACACTTCACAGGGTGTATCTGACTGTGGGTCATGATGTACACAGTGTGTCAGTGAGTGTGTTAATATTAATCTGTGTTCTCTGTCAGTGTGTTAATATTCCTGAGGACAGTGGGGGTGTTTTACACTTCACATGGTGTATCTGACTGTGGGTCATGATATACACAGTGTGTCAGTGAGTGTGTTAATATTAATCTGTGTTCTCTGTCAGTGTGTTAATATTACTGAGGACAGTGGGGGTGTTTTACACTTCACAGGGTGTATCTGACTGTGAGTCATGATATACACAGTGTGTCAGTGAGTGTGTTAATATTAATCTGTGTTCTCTGTCAGTGTGTTAATATTACTGAGGACAGTGGGGGTGTTTTACACTTCACAGGGTGTATCTGACTGTGGGTCATGATATACACAGTGTGTCAGTGAGTGTGTTAATATTAATCTGTGTTCTCTGTCAGTGTGTTAATATTACTGAGGACAGTGGGGGTGTTTTACACTTCACAGGGTGTATCTGACTGTGGGTCATGATATACACAGTGTGTCAGTGAGTGTGTTAATATTAATCTGTGTTCTCTGTCAGTGTGTTCATATTACTGAGGACAGTGGGGTGTTTTACACTTCACAGGGTTTATCTGACTGTGGGTCATGATATACACAGTGTGTCAGTGAGTGTGTTAATATTAATCTGTGTTCTCTGTCAGTGTGTTAATATTACTGAGGACAGTGGGGGTGTTTTACACTTCACAGGGTGTATCTGACTGTGGGTCATGATATACACAGTGTGTCAGTGAGTGTGTTAATATTAATCTGTGTTCTCTGTCAGTGTGTTAATATTACTGAGGACAGTGGGGGTGTTTTACACTTCACAGGGTGTATCTGACTGTGGGTCATGATATACACAGTGTGTCAGTGAGTGTGTTAATATTAATCTGTGTTCTCTGTCAGTGTGTTAATATTACTGAGGACAGTGGGGATGTTTTACACTTCACAGGGTGTATCTGACTGTGGGTCATGATGTACACAGTGTGTCAGTGAGTGTGTTAATATTAATCTGTGTTCTCTGTCAGTGTGTTAATATTACTGAGGACAGTGGGGATGTTTTACACTTCACAGGGTGTATCTGACTGTGGGTCATGATATACACAGTGTGTCAGTGAGTGTGTTAATATTAATCTGTGTTCTCTGTCAGTGTGTTAATATTCCTGAGGACAGTGGGGGTGTTTTACACTTCACAGGGTTTATCTGACTGTGGGTCATGATATACACAGTGTGTCAGTGAGTGTGTTAATATTAATCTGTGTTCTTTGTCAGTGTGTTAATATTCCTGAGGACAGTGGGGGTGTTTTACACTTCACAGGGTGTATCTGACTGT
This sequence comes from Heterodontus francisci, assembly GCF_036365525.1. Taxonomy (NCBI): domain Eukaryota; kingdom Metazoa; phylum Chordata; class Chondrichthyes; order Heterodontiformes; family Heterodontidae; genus Heterodontus; species Heterodontus francisci. Next base: position 623,669 of record NW_027141342.1, on the reverse strand, counting down.
GGGTCATGATATACACAGTGTGTCAGTGAGTGTGTTAATATTAATCTGTGTTCTCAGTCAGTGTGTTAATATTACTGAGGACAGTGGGGGTGTTTTACACTTCACAGGGTGTATCTGACTGTGGGTCATGATGTACACAGTGTGTCAGTGAGTGTGTTAATATTAATCTGTGTTCTCTGTCAGTGTGTTAATATTCCTGAGGACAGTGGGGGTGTTTTACACTTCACATGGTGTATCTGACTGTGGGTCATGATATACACAGTGTGTCAGTGAGTGTGTTAATATTAATCTGTGTTCTCTGTCAGTGTGTTAATATTACTGAGGACAGTGGGGGTGTTTTACACTTCACAGGGTGTATCTGACTGTGAGTCATGATATACACAGTGTGTCAGTGAGTGTGTTAATATTAATCTGTGTTCTCTGTCAGTGTGTTAATATTACTGAGGACAGTGGGGGTGTTTTACACTTCACAGGGTGTATCTGACTGTGGGTCATGATATACACAGTGTGTCAGTGAGTGTGTTAATATTAATCTGTGTTCTCTGTCAGTGTGTTAATATTACTGAGGACAGTGGGGGTGTTTTACACTTCACAGGGTGTATCTGACTGTGGGTCATGATATACACAGTGTGTCAGTGAGTGTGTTAATATTAATCTGTGTTCTCTGTCAGTGTGTTCATATTACTGAGGACAGTGGGGTGTTTTACACTTCACAGGGTTTATCTGACTGTGGGTCATGATATACACAGTGTGTCAGTGAGTGTGTTAATATTAATCTGTGTTCTCTGTCAGTGTGTTAATATTACTGAGGACAGTGGGGGTGTTTTACACTTCACAGGGTGTATCTGACTGTGGGTCATGATATACACAGTGTGTCAGTGAGTGTGTTAATATTAATCTGTGTTCTCTGTCAGTGTGTTAATATTACTGAGGACAGTGGGGGTGTTTTACACTTCACAGGGTGTATCTGACTGTGGGTCATGATATACACAGTGTGTCAGTGAGTGTGTTAATATTAATCTGTGTTCTCTGTCAGTGTGTTAATATTCCTGAGGACAGTGGGGATGTTTTACACTTCACAGGGTTTATCTGACTGTGGGTCATGATATACACATTGTGTCAGTGAGAGTGTTAATATTAATCTGTGTTCTCTGTCAGTGTGTTAATATTCCTGAGGACAGTGGGGATGTTTTACACTTCACAGTGTTTATCTGACTGTGGGTCATGATATACACAGTGTGTCAGTGAGTGTGTTAATATTAATCTGTGTTCTCTGTCAGTGTGTTAATATTACTGAGGAGAGTGGGGGTGTTTTACACTTCACAGGGTGTATCTGACTGTGGGTCATGATATACACAGTGTGTCAGTGAGTGTGTTAATATTAATCTGTGTTCTCTGTCAGTGTGTTAATATTCCTGAGGACAGTGGGGGTGTTTTACACTTCACAGGGTGTATCTGACTGTGGGTCATGATATACACAGTGTGTCAGTGAGTGTTAATATTAATCTGTGTTCTCTGTCAGTGTGTTAATATTACTGAGGACAGTGGGGATGTTTTACACTTCACAGGGTGTATCTGACTGTGGGTCATGATGTACGCAGTGTGTCAGTGAGTGTGTTAATATTAATCTGTGTTCTCTGTCAGTGTGTTAATATTACTGAGGACAGTGGGGATGTTTTACACTTCACAGGGTGTATCTGACTGTGGGTCATGATATACACAGTGTGTCAGTGAGTGTGTTAATATTAATCTGTGTTCTCTGTCAGTGTGTTAATATTCCTGAGGACAGTGGGGGTGTTTTACACTTCACAGGGTTTATCTGACTGTGGGTCATGATATACACAGTGTGTCAGTGAGTGTGTTAATATTAATCTGTGTTCTCTGTCAGTGTGTTAATATTCCTGAGGACAGTGGGGGTGTTTTACACTTCACAGGGTGTATCTGACTGTGGGTCATGATATACACAGTGTGTCAGTGAGTGTGTTAATATTAATCTGTGTTCTCAGTCAGTGTGTTAATATTACTGAGGACAGTGGGGGTGTTTTACACTTCACAGGGTGTATCTGACTGTGGGTCATGATGTACACAGTGTGTCAGTGAGTGTGTTAATATTAATCTGTGTTCTCTGTCAGTGTGTTAATATTCCTGAGGACAGTGGGGGTGTTTTACACTTCACAGGGTGTATCTGACTGTGGGTCATGATATACACAGTGTGTCAGTGAGTGTGTTAATATTAATCTGTGTTCTCTGTCAGTGTGTTAATCTTACTGAGGACAGTGGGGGTGTTTTACACTTCACAGGGTGTATCTGACTGTGGGTCATGATATACACAGTGTGTCAGTGAGTGTGTTAATATTAATCTGTGTTCTCTGTCAGTGTGTTAATATTACTGAGGACAGTGGGGGTGTTTTACACTTCACAGGGTGTATCTAACTGTGGGTCATGATATACACAGTGTGTCAGTGAGTGTGTTAATATTAATCTGTGTTCTCTGTCAGTGTGTTAATATTACTGAGGACAGTGGGGGATGTTTTACACTTCACAGGGTGTATCTGACTGTGGGTCATGATATACACAGTGTGTCAGTGAGTGTGTTAATATTAATCTGTGTTCTCTGTCAGTGTGTTAATATTGCTGAGGACAGTGGGGGTGTTTTACACTTCACAGGGTGTATCTGACTGTGGGTCATGATGTACACAGTGTGTCAGTGAGTGTGTTAATATTAATCTGTGTTCTCTGTCAGTGTGTTAATATTACTGAGGACAGTGGGGGTGTTTTACAGTTCACCGGGTGTATCTGACTGTGGGTCATGATATACACAGTGTGTCAGTGAGTGTGTTAATATTAATCTGTGTTCTCTGTCAGTGTGTTAATATTCCTGAGGACAGTGGGGGTGTTTTACACTTCACAGGGTGTATCTGACTGTGGGTCATGATATACACAGTGTGACAGTGAGTGTGTTAATATTAATCTGTGTTCTCTGTCAGTGTGTTAATATTGCTGAGGACAGTGGGGGTGTTTTACACTTCACAGGGTGTATCTGACTGTGGGTCATGATGTACACAGTGTGTCAGTGAGTGTGTTAATATTAATCTGTGTTCTCTGTCAGTGTGTTAATATTACTGAGGACAGTGGGGGTGTTTTACACTTCACAGGGTGTATCTAACTGTGGGTCATGATATACACAGTGTGTCAGTGAGTGTGTTAATATTAATCTGTGTTCTCTGTCAGTGTGTTAATATTACTGAGGACAGTGGGGGTGTTTTACACTTCACAGGGTGTATCTGACAGTGGGTCATGATATACACAGTGTGTCAGTGAGTGTGTTAATATTAATCTGTGTTCTCTGTCAGTGTGTTAATATTCCTGAGGACAGTGGGAGTGTTTTGCACTTCACAGGGTGTATCTAACAGTGGGTCATGATATACACAGTGTGTCAGTGAGTGTGTTAATATTAATCTGTGTTCTCTGTCAGTGTGTTAATATTCCTGAGGACAGTGGGGGTGTTTTACACTTCACCGGGTGTATCTGACTATGGATCATGATGTACACAGTGTGTCAGTGAGTGTGTTAATATTAATCTGTGTTCTCTGTCAGTGTGTTAATATTACTGAGGACAGTGGGGATGTTTTACCCTTCACAGGGTGTATCTGACTGTGGGCCATGAGATACACAGTGTGTCAGTGAGTGTGTTAATATTAATCTGTGTTCTCTGTCAGTGTGTTAATATTGCTGAGGACAGTGGGGGTGTTTTACACTTCACAGGGTGTAACTGACTGTGGGTCATGATATACACAGTGTGTCAGTGAGTGTGTTAATATTAATCTGTGTTCTCTGTCAGTGTGTTAATATTGTTGAGGACAGTGGGGGTGTTTTACACTTCACAGGGTGTATCTGACTGTGGGTCATGATGTACACAGTGTGTCAGTGAGTGTGTTAATATTAATCTGTGTTCTCTGTCAGTGTGTTAATATTACTGAGGACAGTGGGGATGTTTTACACTTCACAGGGTGTAACTGACTGTGGGTCATGATATATACAGTGTGTCAGTGAGTGTGTTAATATTAATCTGTGTTCTCTGTCAGTGTATTAATATTACTGAGGACAGTGGGGATGTTTTACACTTCACAGGGTTTATCTGACTGTGGGTCATGATATACACAGTGTGTCAGTGAGTGTGTTAATATTAATCTGTGTTCTCTGTCAGTGTATTAATATTACCGAGAACAGTGGGGGTGTTTTACACTTCACAGGGTGTATCTGACTGTGGATCATGATATACACAGTGTGTCAGTGAGTGTGTTAATATTAATCTGTGTTCTCTGTCAGTGTGTTAATATTACTGAGGACAGTGGGGGTGTTTTACACTTCACAGGGTGTATCTGACTGTGGGTCATGATATACACAGTGTGTCAGTGAGTGTGTTAATATTAATCTGTGTTCTCTGTCAGTGTGTTAATATTACTGAGGACAGTGGGGGTGTTTTACACTTCACAGGGTTTATCTGACAGTGGGTCATGATATACACAGTGTGTCAGTGAGTGTGTTAATATTAATCTGTGTTCTCTGTCAGTTTGTTAATATTACTGAGGACAGTGGGGGTGTTTTACACTTCACAGGGTGTATCTGACTGTGGGTCATGATATACACAGTGTGTCAGTGAGTGTGTTAATATTAATCTGTGTTCTCTGTCAGTGTGTTAATATTACTGAGGACAGTGGGGGTGTTTTACACTTCACAGGGTGTATCTGACTGTGGGTCATGATATACACAGTGTGTCAGTGAGTGTGTTAATATTAATCTGTGTTCTCTGTCAGTGTGTTAATATTACTGAGGACAGTGGGGGTGCTTTACACTTCACAGGGTGTATCTGACTCTGGGTCATGATATACACAGTGTGTCAGTGAGTGTGTTAATATTAATCTGTGTTCTCTGTCAGTGTGTTAATATTCCTGAGGACAGTGGGGATGTTTTACACTTCACAGGGTGTATCTGACTGTGGGTCATGATATACACAGTATGTCAGTGAGTGTGTTAATATTAATCTGTGTTCTCTGTCAGTGTGTTAATATTCCTGAGGACAGTGGGGGTGTTTTACACTTCACAGGGTGTATCTGACTGTGGGTCATGATATACACAGTGTTTCAGTGAGTGTGTTAATATTAATCTGTGTTCTCTGTCAGTGTGTTAATATTACTGAGGACAGTGGGGATGCTTTACACTTCACAGGGTGTATCTGACTGTGGGTCATGATGTACACAGTGTGTCAGTGAGTGTGTTAATATTAATCTGTGTTCTCTGTCAGTGTGTTAATATTACTGAGGACAGTGGGGGTGTTTTACACTTCACAGGATGTATCTGACTGTGGGTCATGAAATACACAGTGTGTCAGTGAGTGTGTTAATATTAATCTGTGTTCTCTGTCAGTGTGTTAATATTCCTGAGGACAGAGGGGGTGTTTTACACTTCACAGGATGTATCTGACTGTGGGTCATGATATACACAGTGTGTCAGTGAGTGTGTTAATATTAATCTGTGTTCTCTGTCAGTGTGTTAATATTCCTGAGGACAGTGGGGGTGTTTTACACTTCACAGGGTTTATCTGACTGTGAGTCATGATATACACAGTGTGTCAGTGAGTGTGTTAATATTAATCTGTGTTCTCTGTCAGTGTGTTAATATTCCTGAGGACAGAGGGGGTGTTTTACACTTCACAGGATGTATCTGACTGTGGGTCATGATATACACAGTGTGTCAGTGAGTGTGTTAATATTAATCTGTGTTCTCTGTCAGTGTGTTAATATTACTGAGGACAGTGGGGGTGTTTTACACTTCACAGGGTGTATCTGACTGTGGGTCATGATATACACAGTGTGTCAGTGAGTGTGTTAATATTAATCTGTGTTCTCTGTCAGTGTGTTAATATTCCTGAGGACAGTGGGGATGTTTTACACTTCACAGGGTGTATCTGACTGTGGGTCATGATATACACAGTGTGTCAGTGAGTGTGTTAATATTAATCTGTGTTCTCTGTCAGTGTGTTAATATTCCTGAGGACAGTGGGGGTGTTTTACACTTCACAGGGTGTATCTGACTGTGGGTCATGATATACACAGTGTTTCAGTGAGTGTGTTAATATTAATCTGTGTTCTCTGTCAGTGTGTTAATATTACTGAGGACAGTGGGGATGTTTTACACTTCACAGGGTGTATCTGACTGTGGGTCATGATGTACACAGTGTGTCAGTGAGTGTGTTAATATTAATCTGTGTTCTCTGTCAGTGTGTTAATATTACTGAGGACAGTGGGGGTGTTTTACACTTCACAGGATGTATCTGACTGTGGGTCATGAAATACACAGTGTGTCAGTGAGTGTGTTAATATTAATCTGTGTTCTCTGTCAGTGTGTTAATATTCCTGAGGACAGAGGGGGTGTTTTACACTTCACAGGATGTATCTGACTGTGGGTCATGATATACACAGTGTGTCAGTGAGTGTGTTAATATTAATCTGTGTTCTCTGTCAGTGTGTTAATATTCCTGAGGACAGTGGGGGTGTTTTACACTTCACAGGGTTTATCTGACTGTGAGTCATGATATACACAGTGTGTCAGTGAGTGTGTTAATATTAATCTGTGTTCTCTGTCAGTGTGTTAATATTACTGAGGACAGTGGGGGTGTTTTACACTTCACAGGGTGTATCTCACTGTGGGTCATGATATACACAGTGTGTCAGTGAGTGTGTTAATATTAATCTGTGTTCTCTGTCAGTGTGTTAATATTCCTGAGGACAGTGGGAATGTTTTACACTTCACAGAGTGTATCTGACTGTGGGTCATGATGTACACAGTGTGTCAGTGAGTGTGTTAATATTAATCTGTGTTCTCTGTCAGTGTGTTAATATTACTGAGGACAGTGGGGGTGTTTTACACTTCACCGGGTGTATCTGTCTGTGGGTCATGATATACACAGTGTGTCAGTGAGTGTGTTAATATTAATCTGTGTTCTCTGTCAGTGTGTTAATATTACTGAGGACAGTGGGGGTGTTTTGCACTTCACAGGGTGTATCTGACTGTGGGTCATGATATACACAGTGTGTCAGTGAGTGTGTTAATATTAATCTGTGTTCTCTGTCAGTGTGTTAATATTCCTGAGGACAGTGGGGGTGTTTTACACTTCACAGGGTGTATCTGACTGTGGGTCATGATATACACAGTGTGTCAGTGAGTGTGTTAATATTAATCTGTGTTCTCTGTCAGTGTGTTAATATTACTGAGGACAGTGGGGGTGTTTTACACTTCACAGGGTGTATCTGACTGTGGGTCATGATATACACAGTGTGTCAGTGAGTGTGTTAATATTAATCTGTGTTCTCTGTCAATGTGTTAATATTACTGAGGACAGTGGGGGTGTTTTACACTTCACAGGGTGTATCTGACTGTGGGTCATGATGTACACAGTGTGTCAGTGAGTGTGTTAATATTAATCTGTGTTCTCTGTCAGTGTGTTAATATCACTGAGGACAGTGGGGGTGTTTTACACTTCACAGGGTGTATCTGACTGTGGGTCATGATGTACACAGTGTGTCAGTGAGTGTGTTAATATTAATCTGTGTTCTCTGTCAGTGTGTTAATATTACTGAGGACAGTGGGGGTGTTTTACACTTCACAGGGTGTATCTGACTCTGGGTCATGATATACACAGTGTGTCAGTGAGTGTGTTAATATTAATCTGTGTTCTCTGTCAGTGTGTTAATATTCCTGAGGACAGTGGGGGTGTTTTACACTTCACCGGGTTTATCTGACTGTGGGTCATGATGTACACAGTGTGTCAGTGAGTGTGTTAATATTAATCTGTGTTCTCTGTCAGTGTGTTAATATTCCTGAGGACAGTGGGGGTGTTTTACACTTCACCGGGTGTATCTGACTCTGGGTCATGATATACACAGTGTGTCAGTGAGTGTGTTAATATTAATCTGTGTTCTCTGTCAGTGTGTTAATATTCCTGAGGACAGTGGGGGTGTTTTACACTTCACAGGGTGTATCTGACTGTGGGTCATGATATACACAGTGTGTCAGTGAGTGTGTTAATATTAATCTGTGTTCTCTGTCAGTGTGTTAATATTACTGAGGACAGTGGGGGTGTTTTACACTTCACAGGGTGTATCTGACTGTGGGTCAAGATATACACAGTGTGTCAGTGAGTGTGTTAATATTAATCTGTGTTCTCTGTCAATGTGTTAATATTCCTGAGGACAGTGGGGGTGTTTTACACTTCACAGGGTGTATCTGACTGTGGGTCATGATGTACACAGTGTGTCAGTGAGTGTGTTAATATTAATCTGTGTTCTCTGTCAGTGTGTTAATATCACTGAGGACAGTGGGGGTGTTTTACACTTCACAGGGTGTATCTGACTGTGGGTCATGATGTACACAGTGTGTCAGTGAGTGTGTTAATATTAATCTGTGTTCTCTGTCAGTGTGTTAATATTACTGAGGACAGTGGGGGTGTTTTACACTTCACAGGGTGTATCTGACTCTGGGTCATGATATACACAGTGTGTCAGTGAGTGTGTTAATATTAATCTGTGTTCTCTGTCAGTGTGTTAATATTCCTGAGGACAGTGGGGGTGTTTTACACTTCACCGGGTTTATCTGACTGTGGGTCATGATGTACACAGTGTGTCAGTGAGTGTGTTAATATTAATCTGTGTTCTCTGTCAGTGTGTTAATATTCCTGAGGACAGTGGGGGTGTTTTACACTTCACCGGGTGTATCTGACTCTGGGTCATGATATACACAGTGTGTCAGTGAGTGTGTTAATATTAATCTGTGTTCTCTGTCAGTGTGTTAATATTACTGAGGACAGTGGGGGTGTTTTACACTTCACAGGGTGTATCTGACTGTGGGTCATGATGTACACAGTGTGTCAGTGAGTGTGTTAATATTAATCTGTGTTCTCTGTCAGTGTGTTAATATTACTGAGGACAGTGGGGATGTTTTACACTTCACAGGGTGTATCTGACTGTGGGTCATTATGGACACAGTGTGTCAGTGAGTGTGTTAATATTAATCTGTGTTCTCTGTCAGTGTGTTAATATTACTGAGGACAGTGGGGGTGTTTTACACTTCACAGGGTGTATCTGACTGTGGGTCATGATATACACAGTGTGTCAGTGAGTGTGTTAATATTAATCTGTGTTCTCTGTCAGTGTGTTAATATTCCTGAGGACAGTGGGGGTGTTTTACACTTCACAGGGTGTATCTAACTGTGGGTCATGATATACACAGTGTGTCAGTGAGTGTGTTAATATTAATCTGTGTTCTCTGTCAGTGTGTTAATATTACTGAGGACAGTGGGGGTGTTTTACACTTCACAGGGTGTATCTGACTGTGGGTCATGATATACACAGTGTGTCAGTGAGTGTGTTAATATTAATCTGTGTTCTCTGTCAGTGTGTTAATATTACTGAGGACAGTGGGGGTGTTTTACACTTCACCGGGTGTATCTGACTCTGGGTCATGATATACACAGTGTGTCAGTGAGTGTGTTAATATTAATCTGTGTTCTCTGTCAGTGTGTTAATATTCCTGAGGACAGTGGGGGTGTTTTACACTTCACAGGGTGTATCTGACTGTGGGTCATGATGTACACAGTGTGTCAGTGAGTGTGTTAATATTAATCTGTGTTCTCTGTCAGTGTGTTAATATTACTGAGGACAGTGGGGGTGTTTTACACTTCACAGGGTTTATCTGACTGTGAGTCATGATATACACAGTGTGTCAGTGAGTGTGTTAATATTAATCTGTGTTCTCTGTCAGTGTGTTAATATTCCTGAGGACAGAGGGGGTGTTTTACACTTCACAGGATGTATCTGACTGTGGGTCATGATATACACAGTGTGTCAGTGAGTGTGTTAATATTAATCTGTGTTCTCTGTCAGTGTGTTAATATTACTGAGGACAGTGGGGGTGTTTTACACTTCACCGGGTGTATCTGACTGTGGGTCATGATATACACAGTGTGTCAGTGAGTGTGTTAATATTAATCTGTGTTCTCTGTCAGTGTGTTAATATTACTGAGGACAGTGGGGGTGTTTTACACTTCACAGGGTTTATCTCACTGTGGGTCATGATGTACACAGTGTGTCAGTGAGTGTGTTAATATTAATCTGTGTTCTCTGTCAGTGTGTTAATATTACTGAGGACAGTGGCGGTGTTTTACACTTCACAGGGTGTATCTGACTGTGGGTCATGATATACACAGTGTGTCAGTGAGTGTGTTAATATTAATCTGTGTTCTCTGTCAGTGTGTTAATATTACTGAGGACAGTGGGGATGTTTTACACTTCACAGGGTTTATCTGACTGTGGGTCATGACATACACAGTGTGTCAGTGAGTGTGTTAATATTAATCTGTGTTCTCTGTCAGTGTGTTAATATTCCTGAGGACAGTGGGGGTGTTTTACACTTCACAGGGTTTATCTGACTGTGGGGCATGATATACACAGTGTGTCAGTGAGTGTGTTAATATTAATCTGTGTTCTCTGTCAGTGTGTTAATATTCCTGAGGACAGTGGGGGTGTTTTACACTTCACAGGGTGTATCTGACTGTGGGTCATGATGTACACAGTGTGTCAGTGAGTGTGTTAATATTAATCTGTGTTCTCTGTCAGTGTGTTAATATTACTGAGGACAGTGGGGATGTTTTACACTTCACAGGGTGTATCTGACTGTGGGTCATGATATACACAGTGTGTCAGTGAGTGTGTTAATATTAATCTGTGTTCTCTGTCAGTGTGTTAATATTACTGAGGACAGTGGGGGTGTTTTACACTTCACAGGGTGTATCTGACTGTGGGTCATGATATACACAGTGTGTCAGTGAGTGTGTTAATATTAATCTGTGTTCTCTGTCAGTGTGTTAATATACCTGAGGACAGTGGGGATGTTTTACACTTCACCGGGTGTATCTGACTGTGGGTCATGATATACACAGTGTGTCAGTGAGTGTGTTAATATTAATCTGTGTTCTCTGTCAGTGTGTTAATATTCCTGAGGACAGTGGGGGTGTTTTACACTTCACAGGGTTTATCTGACTGTGGGTCATGATATACACAGTGTGTCAGTGAGTGTGTTAATATTAATCTGTGTTCTCTGTCAGTGTGTTAATATTCCTGAGGACAGTGGGGGTGTTTTACACTTCACAGGGTGTATCTGACTGTGGGTCATGATATACACAGTGTGTCAGTGAGTGTGTTAATATTAATCTGTGTTCTCTGTCAGTGTGTTAATATTACTGAGGACAGTGGGGGTGTTTTACACTTCACAGGGTGTATCTGACTGTGGGTGATGATATACACAGTGTGTCAGTGAGTGTGTTAATATTAATCTGTGTTCTCTGTCAGTGTGTTAATATTACTGAGGACAGTGGGGGTGTTTTACACTTCACAGGGTGTATCTGACTGTGGGTCATGATATACACAGTGTGTCAGTGAGTGTGTTAATATTAATCTGTGTTCTCTGTCAGTGTGTTAATATTCCTGAGGACAGTGGGGATGTTTTACACTTCACAGGGTGTATCTGACTGTGGGTCATGATATACACAGTGTGTCAGTGAGTGTGTTAATATTAATCTGTGTTCTCTGTCAGTGTGTTAATATTCCTGAGGACAGTGGGGATGTTTTACACTTCACAGGGTGTATCTGACTGTGGGTCATGATGTACACAGTGTGTCAGTGAGTGTGTTCATATTAATCTGTGTTCTCTGTCAGTGTGTTAATATTCCTGAGGACAGTGGGGATGTTTTACACTTCACAGGGTGTATCTGACTGTGGGTCATGATATACGCAGTGTGTCAGTGAGTGTGTTAATATTAATCTGTGTTCTCTGTCAGTGTGTTAATATTCCTGAGGACAGTGGGGGTGTTTTACACTTCACAGGGTTTATCTGACTGTGGGTCATGATATACACAGTGTGTCAGTGAGTGTGTTAATATTAATCTGTGTTCTCTGTCAGTGTGTTAATATTCCTGAGGACAGTGGGGGTGTTTTACACTTCACAGGGTGTATCTGACTGTGGTTCATGATATACACAGTGTGTCAGTGAGTGTGTTAATATTAATCTGTGTTCTCTGTCAGTGTGTTAATATTACTGAGGACAGTGGGGTTGTTTTGCACTTCACAGGGTGTATCTGACTGTGGGTCATGATATACACAGTGTGTCAGTGAGTGTGTTAATATTAATCTGTGTTCTCTGTCAGTGTGTTAATATTCCTGAGGACAGTGGGGGTGTTTTACACTTCACAGGGTGTATCTGAATGTGGGTCATGATATACACAGTGTGTCAGTGAGTGTGTTAATATTAATCTGTGTTCTCTGTCAGTGTGTTAATATTACTGAGGACAGTGGGGGTGTTTTACACTTCACAGGGTGTATCTAACTGTGGGTCATGATATACACAGTGTGTCAGTGAGTGTGTTAATATTAATCTGTGTTCTCTGTCAGTGTGTTAATATTACTGAGGACAGTGGGGGATGTTTTACACTTCACAGTGTGTATCTGACTGTGGGTCATGATATACACAGTGTGTCAGTGAGTGTGTTAATATTAATCTGTGTTCTCTGTCAGTGTGTTAATATTGCTGAGGACAGTGGGGGTGTTCTACACTTCACAGGGTGTATCTGACTGTGGGTCATGATGTACACAGTGTGTCAGTGAGTGTGTTAATATTAATCTGTGTTCTCTGTCAGTGTGTTAATATTACTGAGGACAGTGGGGGTGTTTTACACTTCACAGGGTGTATCTAACTGTGGGTCATGATATACACAGTGTGTCAGTGAGTGTGTTAATATTAATCTGTGTTCTCTGTCAGTGTGTTAATATTCCTGAGGACAGTGGGTGTGTTTTACAGTTCACCGGGTGTATCTGACTGTGGGTCATGATATACACAGTGTGTCAGTGAGTGTGTTAATATTAATCTGTGTTCTCTGTCAGTGTGTTAATATTCCTGAGGTCAGTGGGGGTGTTTTACACTTCACAGGGTGTATCTGACTGTGGGTCATGATATACACAGTGTGACAGTGAGTGTGTTAATATTAATCTGTGTTCTCTGTCAGTGTGTTAATATTGCTGAGGACAGTGGGGGTGTTTTACACTTCACAGGGTGTATCTGACTGTGGGTCATGATGTACACAGTGTGTCAGTGAGTGTGTTAATATTAATCTGTGTTCTCTGTCAGTGTGTTAATATTACTGAGGACAGTGGGGGTGTTTTACACTTCACAGGGTGTATCTGACTGTGGGTCATGATATACACAGTGTGTCAGTGAGTGTGTTAATATTAATCTGTGTTCTCTGTCAGTGTGTTAATATTCCTGAGGACAGTGGGAGTGTTTTGCACTTCACAGGGTGTATCTAACAGTGGGTCATGATATACACAGTGTGTCAGTGAGTGTGTTAATATTAATCTGTGTTCTCTGTCAGTGTGTTAATATTCCTGAGGACAGTGGGGGTGTTTTACACTTCACCGGGTGTATCTGACTGTGGATCATGATGTACACAGTGTGTCAGTGAGTGTGTTAATATTAATCTGTGTTCTCTGTCAGTGTGTTAATATTACTGAGGACAGTGGGGATGTTTTACCCTTCACAGGGTGTATCTGACTGTGGGCCATGAGATACACAGTGTGTCAGTGAGTGTGTTAATATTAATCTGTGTTCTCTGTCAGTGTGTTAATATTGCTGAGGACAGTGGGGGTGTTTTACACTTCACAGGGTGTAACTGACTGTGGGTCATGATATACACAGTGTGTCAGTAAGTGTGTTAATATTAATCTGTGTTCTCTGTCAGTGTGTTAATATTGCTGAGGACAGTGGGGGTGTTTTACACTTCACAGGGTGTATCTGACTGTGGGTCATGATGTACACAGTGTGTCAGTGAGTGTGTTAATATTAATCTGTGTTCTCTGTCAGTGTGTTAATATTACTGAGGACAGTGGGGATGTTTTACACTTCACAGGGTGTAACTGACTGTGGGTCATGATATACACAGTGTGTCAGTGAGTGTGTTAATATTAATCTGTGTTCTCTGTCAGTGTATTAATATTACTGAGGACAGTGGGGATGTTTTACACTTCACAGGGTTTATCTGACTGTGGGTCATGATATACACAGTGTGTCAGTGAGTGTGTTAATATTAATCTGTGTTCTCTGTCAGTGTATTAATATTACCGAGAACAGTGGGGGTGTTTTACACTTCACAGGGTGTATCTGACTGTGGATCATGATATACACAGTGTGTCAGTGAGTGTGTTAATATTAATCTGTGTTCTCTGTCAGTGTGTTAATATTACAGAGGACAGTGGGGGTGTTTTACACTTCACAGGGTGTATCTGACTCTGGGTCATGATATACACAGTGTGTCAGTGAGTGTGTTAATATTAATCTGTGTACTCTGTCAGTGTGTTAATATTACTGAGGACAGTGGGGGTGTTTTACACTTCACAGGGTGTATCTGACTGTGGGTCATGATATACACAGTGTGTCAGTGAGTGTGTTAATATTAATCTGTGTTCTCTGTCAGTGTGTTAATATTACTGAGGACAGTGGGGGTGTTTTACACTTCACAGGGTGTATCTGACTGTGGGTCATGATATACACAGTGTGTCAGTGAGTGTGTTAATATTAATCTGTGTTCTCTGTCAGTGTGTTAATATTACTGAGGACAGTGGGGGTGTTTTACACTTCACAGGGTGTATCTGACTGTGGGTCATGATATACACAGTGTGTCAGTGAGTGTGTTAATATTAATCTGTGTTCTCTGTCAGTGTGTTAATATTACTGAGGACAGTGGGGGTGTTTTACACTTCACAGGGTGTATCTGACTCTGGGTCATGATATACACAGTGTGTCAGTGAGTGTGTTAATATTAATCTGTGTTCTCTGTCAGTGTGTTAATATTCCTGAGGACAGTGGGGATGTTTTACACTTCACAGGGTGTATCTGACTGTGGGTCATGATATACACAGTGTGTCAGTGAGTGTGTTAATATTAATCTGTGTTCTCTGTCAGTGTGTTAATATTCCTGAGGACAGTGGGGGTGTTTAACACTTCACAGGGTGTATCTGACTGTGGGTCATGATATACACAGTGTTTCAGTGAGTGTGTTAATATTAATCTGTGTTCTCTGTCAGTGTGTTAATATTACTGAGGACAGTGGGGATGTTTTACACTTCACAGGGTGTATCTGACTGTGGGTCATGATGTACACAGTGTGTCAGTGAGTGTGTTAATATTAATCTGTGTTCTCTGTCAGTGTGTTAATATTACTGAGGACAGTGGGGGTGTTTTACACTTCACAGGGTGTATCTGACTGTGGGTCATGATATACACAGTGTGTCAGTGAGTGTGTTAATATTAATCTGTGTTCTCTGTCAGTGTGTTAACATTCCTGAGGACAGTGGGGGTGTTTTACACTTCACAGGGTGTATCTGACTGTGAGTCATGATATACACAGTGTATCAGTGAGTGTGTTAATATTAATCTGTGTTCTCTGTCAGTGTGTTAATATTCCTGAGGACAGTGGGGGTGTTTTACACTTCACAGGGTGTATCTGACTGTGGGTCATGATATACACAGTGTGTCAGTGAGTGTGTTAATATTAATCTGTGTTCTCTGTCAGTGTGTTAATATTCCTGAGGACAGTGGGAGTGTTTTGCACTTCACAGGGTGTATCTAACAGTGGGTCATGATATACACAGTGTGTCAGTGAGTGTGTTAATATTAATCTGTGTTCTCTGTCAGTGTGTTAATATTCCTGAGGACAGTGGGGGTGTTTTACACTTCACCGGGTGTATCTGACTGTGGATCATAATGTACACAGTGTGTCAGTGAGTGTGTTAATATTAATCTGTGTTCTCTGTCAGTGTGTTAATATTACTGAGGACAGTGGGGATGTTTTACCCTTCACAGGGTGTATCTGACTGTGGGCCATGAGATACACAGTGTGTCAGTGAGTGTGTTAATATTAATCTGTGTTCTCTGTCAGTGTGTTAATAATGCTGAGGACAGTGGGGGTGTTTTACACTTCACAGGGTGTAACTGACTGTGGGTCATGATATACACAGTTTGTCAGTGAGTGTGTTAATATTAATCTGTGTTCTCTGTCAGTGTGTTAATATTGCTGAGGACAGTGGGGGTGTTTTACACTTCACAGGGTGTATCTGACTGTGGGTCATGATGTACACAGTGTGTCAGTGAGTGTGTTAATATTAATCTGTGTTCTCTGTCAGTGTGTTAATATTACTGAGGACAGTGGGGATGTTTTACACTTCACAGGGTGTAACTGACTGTGGGTCATGATATACACAGTGTGTCAGTGAGTGTGTTAATATTAATCTGTGTTCTCTGTCAGTGTATTAATATTACTGAGGACAGTGGGGATGTTTTACACTTCACAGGGTTTATCTGACTGTGGGTCATGATATACACAGTGTGTCAGTGAGTGTGTTAATATTAATCTGTGTTCTCTGTCAGTGTATTAATATTACCGAGAACAGTGGGGGTGTTTTACACTTCACAGGGTGTATCTGACTGTGGATCATGATATACACAGTGTGTCAGTGAGTGTGTTAATATTAATCTGTGTTCTCTGTCAGTGTGTTAATATTACTGAGGACAGTGGGGGTGTTTTACACTTCACAGGGTGTATCTGACTCTGGGTCATGATATACACAGTGTGTCAGTGAGTGTGTTAATATTAATCTGTGTTCTCTGTCAGTGTGTTAATATTCCTGAGGACAGTGGGGATGTTTTACACTTCACAGGGTGTATCTGACTGTGGGTCATGATATACACAGTGTGTCAGTGAGTGTGTTAATATTAATCTGTGTTCTCTGTCAGTGTGTTAATATTCCTGAGGACAGTGGGGGTGTTTTACACTTCACAGGGTGTATCTGACTGTGGGTCATGATATACACAGTGTTTCAGTGAGTGTGTTAATATTTATCTGTGTTCTCTGTCAGTGTGTTAATATTACTGAGGACAGTGGGGATGTTTTACACTTCACAGGGTGTATCTGACTGTGGGTCATGATGTACACAGTGTGTCAGTGAGTGTGTTAATATTAATCTGTGTTCTCTGTCAGTGTGTTAATATTACTGAGGACAGTGTGGGTGTTTTACACTTCACAGGGTGTATCTGACTGTGGGTCATGATATACACAGTGTTTCAGTGAGTGTGTTAATATTAATCTGTGTTCTCTGTCAGTGTGTTAACATTCCTGAGGACAGTGGGGGTGTTTTACACTTCACAGGGTGTATCTGACTGTGAGTCATGATATACACAGTGTATCAGTGAGTGTGTTAATATTAATCTGTGTTCTCTGTCAGTGTGTTAATATTCCTGAGGACAGTGGGGGTGTTTTACACTTCACAGGGTGTATCTGACTGTGGGTCATGATATACACAGTGTGTCAGTGAGTGTGTTAATATTAATCTGTGTTCTCTGTCAGTGTGTTAATATTACTGAGGACAGTGGGGGTGTTTTACACTTCACAGGATGTATCTGACTGTGGGTCATGAAATACACAGTGTGTCAGTGAGTGTGTTAATATTAATCTGTGTTCTCTGTCAGTGTGTTAATATTCCTGAGGACAGAGGGGGTGTTTTACACTTCACAGGATGTATCTGACTGTGGGTCATGATATACACAGTGTGTCAGTGAGTGTGTTAATATTAATCTGTGTTCTCTGTCAGTGTGTTAATATTCCTGAGGACAGTGGGGGTGTTTTACACTTCACAGGGTATATCTGACTCTGGGTCATGATATACACAGTGTGTCAGTGAGTGTGTTAATATTAATCTGTGTTCTCTGTCAGTGTGTTAATATTCCTGAGGACAGTGGGAATGTTTTACACTTCACAGGGTGTATCTGACTGTGGGTCATGATGTACACAGTGTGTCAGTGAGTGTGTTAATATTAATCTGTGTTCTCTGTCAGTGTGTTAATATTACTGAGGACAGTGGGGGTGTTTTACACTTCACCGGGTGTATCTGTCTGTGGGTCATGATATACACAGTGTGTCAGTGAGTGTGTTAATATTAATCTGTGTTCTCTGTCAGTGTGTTAATATTACTGAGGACAGTGGGGGTGTTTTGCACTTCACAGGGTGTATCTGACTGTGGGTCATGATATACACAGTGTGTCAGTGAGTGTGTTAATATTAATCTGTGTTCTCTGTCAGTGTGTTAATATTCCTGAGGACAGTGGGGGTGTTTTACACTTCACAGGGTGTATCTGACTGTGGGTCATGATATACACAGTGTGTCAGTGAGTGTGTTAATATTAATCTGTGTTCTCTGTCAGTGTGTTAATATTACTGAGGACAGTGGGGATGTTTTACCCTTCACAGGGTGTATCTGACTGTGGGCCATGAGATACACAGTGTGTCAGTGTGTGTGTTAATATTAATCTGTGTTCTCTGTCAGTGTGTTAATAATGCTGAGGACAGTGGGGGTGTTTTACACTTCACAGGGTGTAACTGACTGTGGGTCATGATATACACAGTTTGTCAGTGAGTGTGTTAATATTAATCTGTGTTCTCTGTCAGTGTGTTAATATTGCTGAGGACAGTGGGGGTGTTTTACACTTCACAGGGTGTATCTGACTGTGGGTCATGATGTACACAGTGTGTCAGTGAGTGTGTTAATATTAATCTGTGTTCTCTGTCAGTGTGTTAATATTACTGAGGACAGTGGGGATGTTTTACACTTCACAGGGTGTAACTGACTGTGGGTCATGATATACACAGTGTGTCAGTGAGTGTGTTAATATTAATCTGTGTTCTCTGTCAGTGTATTAATATTACTGAGGACAGTGGGGATGTTTTACACTTCACAGGGTTTATCTGACTGTGGGTCATGATATACACAGTGTGTCAGTGAGTGTGTTAATATTAATCTGTGTTCTCTGTCAGTGTATTAATATTACCGAGAACAGTGGGGGTGTTTTACACTTCACAGGGTGTATCTGACTGTGGATCATGATATACACAGTGTGTCAGTGAGTGTGTTAATATTAATCTGTGTTCTCTGTCAGTGTGTTAATATTACTGAGGACAGTGGGGGCGTTTTACACTTCACAGGGTGTATCTGACTCTGGGTCATGATATACACAGTGTGTCAGTGAGTGTGTTAATATTAATCTGTGTACTCTGTCAGTGTGTTAATATTACTGAGGACAGTGGGGGTGTTTTACACTTCACAGGGTGTATCTGACTGTGGGTCATGATATACACAGTGTGTCAGTGAGTGTGTTAATATTAATCTGTGTTCTCTGTCAGTGTGTTAATATTACTGAGGACAGTGGGGGTGTTTTACACTTCACAGGGTTTATCTGACAGTGGGTCATGATATACACAGTGTGTCAGTGAGTGTGTTAATATTAATCTGTGTTCTCTGTCAGTTTGTTAATATTACTGAGGACAGTGGGGGTGTTTTACACTTCACAGGGTGTATCTGACTCTGGGTCATGATATACACAGTGTGTCAGTGAGTGTGTTAATATTAATCTGTGTTCTCTGTCAGTGTGTTAATATTCCTGAGGACAGTGGGGATGTTTTACACTTCACAGGGTGTATCTGACTGTGGGTCATGATATACACAGTGTGTCAGTGAGTGTGTTAATATTAATCTGTGTTCTCTGTCAGTGTGTTAATATTCCTGAGGACAGTGGGGGTGTTTTACACTTCACAGGGTGTATCTGACTGTGGGTCATGATATACACAGTGTTTCAGTGAGTGTGTTAATATTTATCTGTGTTCTCTGTCAGTGTGTTAATATTACTGAGGACAGTGGGGATGTTTTACACTTCACAGGGTGTATCTGACTGTGGGTCATGATGTACACAGTGTGTCAGTGAGTGTGTTAATATTAATCTGTGTTCTCTGTCAGTGTGTTAATATTACTGAGGACAGTGTGGGTGTTTTACACTTCACAGGGTGTATCTGACTGTGGGTCATGATATACACAGTGTTTCAGTGAGTGTGTTAATATTAATCTGTGTTCTCTGTCAGTGTGTTAACATTCCTGAGGACAGTGGGGGTGTTTTACACTTCACAGGGTGTATCTGACTGTGAGTCATGATATACACAGTGTATCAGTGAGTGTGTTAATATTAATCTGTGTTCTCTGTCAGTGTGTTAATATTCCTGAGGACAGTGGGGGTGTTTTACACTTCACAGGGTGTATCTGACTGTGGGTCATGATATACACAGTGTGTCAGTGAGTGTGTTAATATTAATCTGTGTTCTCTGTCAGTGTGTTAATATTACTGAGGACAGTGGGGGTGTTTTACACTTCACAGGATGTATCTGACTGTGGGTCATGAAATACACAGTGTGTCAGTGAGTGTGTTAATATTAATCTGTGTTCTCTGTCAGTGTGTTAATATTCCTGAGGACAGAGGGGGTGTTTTACACTTCACAGGATGTATCTGACTGTGGGTCATGATATACACAGTGTGTCAGTGAGTGTGTTAATATTAATCTGTGTTCTCTGTCAGTGTGTTAATATTCCTGAGGACAGTGGGGGTGTTTTACACTTCACAGGGTATATCTGACTCTGGGTCATGATATACACAGTGTGTCAGTGAGTGTGTTAATATTAATCTGTGTTCTCTGTCAGTGTGTTAATATTCCTGAGGACAGTGGGAATGTTTTACACTTCACAGGGTGTATCTGACTGTGGGTCATGATGTACACAGTGTGTCAGTGAGTGTGTTAATATTAATCTGTGTTCTCTGTCAGTGTGTTAATATTACTGAGGACAGTGGGGGTGTTTTACACTTCACCGGGTGTATCTGTCTGTGGGTCATGATATACACAGTGTGTCAGTGAGTGTGTTAATATTAATCTGTGTTCTCTGTCAGTGTGTTAATATTACTGAGGACAGTGGGGGTGTTTTGCACTTCACAGGGTGTATCTGACTGTGGGTCATGATATACACAGTGTGTCAGTGAGTGTGTTAATATTAATCTGTGTTCTCTGTCAGTGTGTTAATATTCCTGAGGACAGTGGGGGTGTTTTACACTTCACAGGGTGTATCTGACTGTGGGTCATGATATACACAGTGTGTCAGTGAGTGTGTTAATATTAATCTGTGTTCTCTGTCAGTGTGTTAATATTACTGAGGACAGTGGGGGTGTTTTACACTTCACAGGGTGTATCTGACTGTGGGTCATGATATACACAGTGTGTCAGTGAGTGTGTTAATATTAATCTGTGTTCTCTGTCAATGTGTTAATATTACTGAGGACAGTGGGGGTGTTTTACACTTCACAGGGTGTATCTGACTGTGGGTCATGATGTACACAGTGTGTCAGTGAGTGTGTTAATATTAATCTGTGTTCTCTGTCAGTGTGTTAATATCACTGAGGACAGTGGGGGTGTTTTACACTTCACAGGGTGTATCTGACTGTGGGTCATGATGTACACAGTGTGTCAGTGAGTGTGTTAATATTAATCTGTGTTCTCTGTCAGTGTGTTAATATTACTGAGGACAGTGGGGGTGTTTTACACTTCACAGGGTGTATCTGACTCTGGGTCATGATATACACAGTGTGTCAGTGAGTGTGTTAATATTAATCTGTGTTCTCTGTCAGTGTGTTAATATTCCTGAGGACAGTGGGGGTGTTTTACACTTCACCGGGTTTATCTGACTGTGGGTCATGATGTACACAGTGTGTCAGTGAGTGTGTTAATATTAATCTGTGTTCTCTGTCAGTGTGTTAATATTCCTGAGGACAGTGGGGGTGTTTTACACTTCACAGGGTGTATCTGACTGTGGGTCATGATATACACAGTGTGTCAGTGAGTGTGTTAATATTAATCTGTGTTCTCTGTCAGTGTGTTAATATTACTGAGGACAGTGGGGGTGTTTTACAATTCACAGGGTGTATCTGACTGTGCGTCATTATGGACACAGTGTGTCAGTGAGTGTGTTAATATTAATCTGTGTTCTCTGTCAGTGTGTTAATATTACTGAGGACAGTGGGGGTGTTTTACACTTCACAGGGTGTATCTGACTGTGGGTCATGATATACACAGTGTGTCAGTGAGTGTGTTAATATTAATCTGTGTTCTCTGTCAGTGTGTTAATATTCCTGAGGACAGTGGGGGTGTTTTACACTTCACAGGGTGTATCTAACTGTGGGTCATGATATACACAGTGTGTCAGTGAGTGTGTTAATATTAATCTGTGTTCTCTGTCAGTGTGTTAATATTACTGAGGACAGTGGGGGTGTTTTACACTTCACAGGGTGTATCTGACTGTGGGTCATGATATACACAGTGTGTCAGTGAGTGTGTTAATATTAATCTGTGTTCTCTGTTAGTGTGTTAATATTACTGAGGACAGTGGGGGTGTTTTACACTTCACCGGGTGTATCTTACTCTGGGTCATGATATACACAGTGTGTCAGTGAGTGTGTTAATATTAATCTGTGTTCTCTGTCAGTGTGATAATATTCCTGAGGACAGTGGGGGTGTTTTACACTTCACAGTGTGTATCTGACTGTGGGTCATGATGTACACAGTGTGTCAGTGAGTGTGTTAATATTAATCTGTGTTCTCTGTCAGTGTGTTAATATTACTGAGGACAGTGGGGGTGTTTTACACTTCACAGGGTTTATCTGACTGTGAGTCATGATATACACAGTGTGTCAGTGAGTGTGTTAATATTAATCTGTGTTCTCTGTCAGTGTGTTAATATTCCTGAGGACAGAGGGGGTGTTTTACACTTCACAGGATGTATCTGACTGTGGGTCATGATATACACAGTGTGTCAGTGAGTGTGTTAATATTAATCTGTGTTCTCTGTCAGTGTGTTAATATTACTGAGGACAGTGGGGGTGTTTTACACTTCACCGGGTGTATCTGACTGTGGGTCATGATATACACAGTGTGTCAGTGAGTGTGTTAATATTAATCTGTGTTCTCTGTCAGTGTGTTAATATTCCTGAGGACAGTGGGGGTGTTTTACACTTCACAGGGTTTATCTGACTGTGGGTCATGATATACACAGTGTGTCAGTGAGTGTGTAAATATTAATCTGTGTTCTCTGTCAGTGTGTTAATATTCCTGAGGACAGTGGGGGTGTTTTACACTTCACAGGGTGTATCTGACTGTGGGTCATGATGTACACAGTGTGTCAGTGAGTGTGTTAATATTAATCTGTGTTCTCTGTCAGTGTGTTAATATTACTGAGGACAGTGGGGATGTTTTACACTTCACAGGGTGTATCTGACTGTGGGTCATGATATACACAGTGTGTCAGTGAGTGTGTTAATATTAATCTGTGTTCTCTGTCAGTGTGTTAATATTACTGAGGACAGTGGGGGTGTTTTACACTTCACAGGGTGTATCTGACTGTGGGTCATGATATACACAGTGTGTCAGTGAGTGTGTTAATATTAATCTGTGTTCTCTGTCAGTGTGTTAATATTCCTGAGGACAGTGGGGATGTTTTACACTTCACCGGGTGTATCTGACTGTGGGTCATGATATACACAGTGTGTCAGTGAGTGTGTTAATATTAATCTGTGTTCTCTGTCAGTGTGTTAATATTCCTGAGGACAGTGGGGGTGTTTTACACTTCACAGGGTTTATCTGACTGTGGGTCATGATATACACAGTGTGTCAGTGAGTGTGTTAATATTAATCTGTGTTCTCTGTCAGTGTGTTAATATTCCTGAGGACAGTGGGGGTGTTTTACACTTCACAGGGTGTATCTGACTGTGGGTCATGATATACACAGTGTGTCAGTGAGTGTGTTAATATTAATCTGTGTTCTCTGTCAGTGTGTTAATATTACTGAGGACAGTGGGGGTGTTTTACACTTCACAGGGTGTATCTGACTGTGGGTGATGATATACACAGTGTGTCAGTGAGTGTGTTAATATTAATCTGTGTTCTCTGTCAGTGTGTTAATATTACTGAGGACAGTGGGGGTGTTTTACACTTCACAGGGTGTATCTGACTGTGGGTCATGATATACACAGTGTGTCAGTGAGTGTGTTAATATTAATCTGTGTTCTCTGTCAGTGTGTTAATATTCCTGAGGACAGTGGGGATGTTTTACACTTCACAGGGTGTATCTGACTGTGGGTCATGATATACACAGTGTGTCAGTGAGTGTGTTAATATTAATCTGTGTTCTCTGTCAGTGTGTTAATATTCCTGAGGACAGTGGGGATGTTTTACACTTCACAGGGTGTATCTGACTGTGGGTCATGATATACACAGTGTGTCAGTGAGTGTGTTCATATTAATCTGTGTTCTCTGTCAGTGTGTTAATATTCCTGAGGACAGTGGGGATGTTTTACACTTCACAGGGTGTATCTGACTGTGGGTCATGATATACACAGTGTGTCAGTGAGTGTGTTAATATTAATCTGTGTTCTCTGTCAGTGTGTTAATATTCCTGAGGACAGTGGGGGTGTTTTACACTTCACAGGGTTTATCTGACTGTGGGTCATGATATACACAGTGTGTCAGTGAGTGTGTTAATATTAATCTGTGTTCTCTGTCAGTGTGTTAATATTCCTGAGGACAGTGGGGGTGTTTTACACTTCACAGGGTGTATCTGACTGTGGGTCATGATATACACAGTGTGTCAGTGAGTGTGTTAATATTAATCTGTGTTCTCTGTCAGTGTGTTAATATTACTGAGGACAGTGGGGGTGTTTTACACTTCACAGGGTGTATCTGACTGTGGGTGATGATATACACAGTGTGTCAGTGAGTGTGTTAATATTAATCTGTGTTCTCTGTCAGTGTGTTAATATTACTGAGGACAGTGGGGGTGTTTTACACTTCACAGGGTGTATCTGACTGTGGGTCATGATATACACAGTGTGTCAGTGAGTGTGTTAATATTAATCTGTGTTCTCTGTCAGTGTGTTAATATTCCTGAGGACAGTGGGGATGTTTTACACTTCACAGGGTGTATCTGACTGTGGGTCATGATATACACAGTGTGTCAGTGAGTGTGTTAATATTAATCTGTGTTCTCTGTCAGTGTGTTAATATTCCTGAGGACAGTGGGGATGTTTTACACTTCACAGGGTGTATCTGACTGTGGCTCATGATATACACAGTGTGTCAGTGAGTGTGTTCATATTAATCTGTGTTCTCTGTCAGTGTGTTAATATTGCTGAGGACAGTGGGGATGTTTTACACTTCACAGGGTGTATCTGACTGTGGGTCATGATGTACACAGTGTGTCAGTGAGTGTGTTAATATTAATCTGTGTTCTCTGTCAGTGTGTTAATATTCCTGAGGACAGTGGGGGTGTTTTACACTTCACAGGGTGTATCTGACTGTGGGTCATGATATACACAGTGTGTCAGTGAGTGTGTTAATATTAATCTGTGTTCTCTGTCAGTATGTTAATATTACTGAGGACAGTGGGGGTGTTTTACACTTCACAGGGTGTATCTGACTGTGGGTCATGATGTACACAGTGTGTCAGTGAGTGTGTTAATATTAATCTGTGTTCTCTGTCAGTGTGTTAATATTACTGAGGACAGTGGGGGTGTTTTACACTTCACAGGGTGTATCTGACTCTGGGTCATGATATACACAGTGTGTCAGTGAGTGTGTTAATATTAATCTGTGTTCTCTGTCAGTGTGTTAATATTACTGAGGACAGTGGGGGTGTTTTACACTTCACAGGGTGTATCTGACTGTGGGTCATGATATACACAGTGTGTCAGTGAGTGTGTTAATATTAATCTGTGTTCTCTGTCAGTGTGTTAATATTACTGAGGACAGTGGGGGTGCTTTACACTTCACAGGGTGTATCTGACTGTGGGTCATGATATACACAGTGTGTCAGTGAGTGTGTTAATATTAATCTGTGTTCTCTGTCAGTGTGTTAATATTACTGAGGACAGTGGGGGTGTTTTACACTTCACAGGGTGTATCTGACTGTGAGTCATGATATACACAGTGTGTCAGTGAGTGTGTTAATATTAATCTGTGTTCTCTGTCAGTGTGTTAATATTACTGAGGACAGTGGGGGTGTTTTACACTTCACAGGGTGTATCTGACTGTGGGTCATGATATACACAGTGTGTCAGTGATTGTGTTAATATTAATCTGTGTTCTCTGTCAGTGTGTTAATATTACTGAGGACAGTGGGGGTGTTTTACACTTCACAGGGTGTATCTGACTGTGGGTCATGATATACACAGTGTGTCAGTGAGTGTGTTAATATTAATCTGTGTTCTCTGTCAGTGTGTTAATATTCCTGAGGACAGTGGGGGTGTTTTACACTTCACAGGGTGTATCTGACTGTGGGTCATGATGTACACAGTGTGTCAGTGAGTGTGTTAATATTAATCTGTGTTCTCTGTCAGTGTGTTAATATTCCTGAGGACAGTGGGGATGTTTTACACTTCACAAGGTGTATCTGACTGTGGGTCATGATATACACAGTGTGTCAGTGAGTGTGTTCATATTAATCTGTGTTCTCTGTCAGAGTGTTAATATTCCTGAGGACAGTGGGGATGTTTTACACTTCACAGGGTGTATCTGACTGTGGGTCATGATATACACAGTGTGTCAGTGAGTGTGTTAATATTAATCTGTGTTCTCTGTCAGTGTGTTAATATTCCTGAGGACAGTGGGGGTGTTTTACACTTCACAGGGTTTATCTGACTGTGGGTCATGATATACACAGTGTGTCAGTGAGTGTGTTAATATTAATCTGTGTTCTCTGTCAGTGTGTTAATATTCCTGAGGACAGTGGGGGTGTTTCACACTTCACAGGGTGTATCTGACTGTGGGTCATGATATACACAGTGTGTCAGTGAGTGTGTTAATATTAATCTGTGTTCTCTGTCAGTGTGTTAATATTACTGAGGACAGTGGGGGTGTTTTACACTTCACAGGGTGTATCTGACTGTGGGTGATGATATACACAGTGTGTAGGTGAGTGTGTTAATATTAATCTGTGTTCTCTGTCAGTGTGTTAATATTACTGAGGACAGTGGGGGTGTTTTACACTTCACAGGGTGTATCTGACTGTGGGTCATGATATACACAGTGTGTCAGTGAGTGTGTTAATATTAATCTGTGTTCTCTGTCAGTGTGTTAAAATTCCTGAGGACAGTGGGGATGTTTTACACTTCACAGGGTGTATCTGACTGTGGGTCATGATATACACAGTGTGTCAGTGAGTGTGTTAATATTAATCTGTGTTCTCTGTCAGTGTGTTAATATTCCTGAGGACAGTGGGGATGTTTTACACTTCACAGGGTGTATCTGACTGTGGGTCATGATGTACACAGTGTGTCAGTGAGTGTGTTAATATTAATCTGTGTTCTCTGTCAGTGTGTTAATATTCCTGAGGACAGTGGGGGTGTTTTACACTTCACAGGGTGTATCTGACTGTGGGTCATGATATACACAGTGTGTCAGTGAGTGTGTTAATATTAATCTGTGTTCTCTGTCAGTATGTTAATATTACTGAGGACAGTGGGAGTGTTTTACACTTCACAGGGTGTATCTGACTGTGGGTCATGATGTACACAGTGTGTCAGTGAGTGTGTTAATATTAATCTGTGTTCTCTGTCAGTGTGTTAATATTCCTGAGGACAGTGGGGGTGTTTTACACTTCACAGGGTGTATCTGACTGTGGGTCATGATATACACAGTGTGTCAGTGAGTGTGTTAATATTAATCTGTGTTCTCTGTCAGTATGTTAATATTACTGAGGACAGTGGGAGTGTTTTACACTTCACAGGGTGTATCTGACTGTGGGTCATGATGTACACAGTGTGTCAGTGAGTGTGTTAATATTAATCTGTGTTCTCTGTCAGTGTGTTAATATTACTGAGGACAGTGGGGGTGTTTTACACTTCACAGGGTGTATCTGACTCTGGGTCATGATATACACAGTGTGTCAGTGAGTGTGTTAATATTAATCTGTGTTCTCTGTCAGTGTGTTAATATTACTGAGGACAGTGGGGGTGTTTTACACTTCACAGGGTGTATCTGACTGTGGGTCATGATATACACAGTGTGTCAGTGAGTGTGTTAATATTAATCTGTGTTCTCTGTCAGTGTGTTAATATTACTGAGGACAGTGGGGGTGCTTTACACTTCACAGGGTGTATCTGACTGTGGGTCATGATATACACAGTGTGTCAGTGAGTGTGTTAATATTAATCTGTGTTCTCTGTCAGTGTGTTAATATTACTGAGGACAGTGGGGGTGTTTTACACTTCACAGGGTGTATCTGACTGTGAGTCATGATATACACAGTGTGTCAGTGAGTGTGTTAATATTAATCTGTGTTCTCTGTCAGTGTGTTAATATTACTGAGGACAGTGGGGGTGTTTTACACTTCACAGGGTGTATCTGACTGTGGGTCATGATATACACAGTGTGTCAGTGAGTGTGTTAATATTAATCTGTGTTCTCTGTCAGTGTGTTAATATTACTGAGGACAGTGGGGGTGTTTTACACTTCACAGGGTGTATCTGACTGTGGGTCATGATATACACAGTGTGTCAGTGAGTGTGTTAATATTAATCTGTGTTCTCTGTCAGTGTGTTAATATTCCTGAGGACAGTGGGGGTGTTTTACACTTCACAGGGTGTATCTGACTGTGGGTCATGATATACACAGTGTGTCAGTGAGTGTGTTAATATTAATCTGTGTTCTCTGTCAGTGTGTTAATATTGCTGAGGACAGTGGGGGTGTTTTACACTTCACAGGGTTTATCTGACTCTGGGTGATGATGTACACAGTGTGTCAGTGAGTGTGTTAATATTAATCTGTGTTCTCTGTCACTGTGTTAATATTCCTGATGACAGTGGGGATGTTTTACACTTCACAGGGTGTATCTGACTGTGGGTCATGATGTACACAGTGTGTCAGTGAGTGTGTTAATATTAATCTGTGTTCTCTGTCAGTGTGCTAATATTCCTGAGGACAGTGGGGGTGTTTTACACTTCACAGGGTGTATCTGACTGTGGGTCATGATGTACACAGTGTGTCAGTGAGTGTGTTAATATTAATCTGTGTTCTCTGTCAGTGTGTTAATGTTCCTGAGGACAGTGGGGGTGTTTTACACTTCACAGGGTGTATCTGACTGTGGGTCATGATATACACAGTGTGTCAGTGAGTGTGTTAATATTAATCTGTGTTCTCTGTCAGTGTGTTAATATTACTGAGGACAGTGGGGGTGTTTTACACTTCACAGGGTGTATCTGACTGTGGGTCATGATATACACAGTGTGTCAGTGAGTGTGTTCATATTAATCTGTGTTCTCTGTCAGTGTGTTAATATTACTGAGGACAGTGGGGGTGTTTTACACTTCACAGGGTGTATCTGACTGTGGGTCATGATATACACAGTGTGTCAGTGAGTGTGTTAATATTAATCTGTGTTCTCTGTCAGTGTGTTAATATTACTGAGGACAGTGGGGATGTTTTACACTTCACAGGGTGTATCTGACTGTGGGTCATGATGTACACAGTGTGTCAGTGAGTGTGTTAATATTAATCTGTGTTCTCTGTCAGTGTGTTAATATTACTGAGGACAGTGGGGATGTTTTACACTTCACAGGGTGTATCTGACTGTGGGTCATGATACACACAGTGTGTCAGTGAGTGTGTTAATATTAATCTGTGTTCTCTGTCAGTGTGTTAATATTACTGAGGACAGTGGGGATGTTTTACACTTCACAGGGTGTATCTGACTGTGGGTCATGATGTACACAGTGTGTCAGTGAGTGTGTTAATATTAATCTGTGTTCTCTGTCAGTGTGTTAATATTACTGAGGACAGTGGGGGTGTTTTACACTTCACAGGGTGTATCTGACTGTGGGTCATGATGTACACAGTGTGTCAGTGAGTGTGTTAATATTAATCTGTGTTCTCTGTCAGTGTGTTAATATTCCTGAGGACAGTGGGGGTGTTTTACACTTCACAGGGTGTATCTGACAGTGGGTCATGATATACACAGTGTGTCAGTGAGTGTGTTAATATTAATCTGTGTTCTCTGTCAGTGTGTTAATATTGCTGAGGACAGTGGGGGTGTTTTACACTTCACAGGGTGTATCTGACTGTGGGTCATGATGTACACAGTGTGTCAGTGAGTGTGTTAATATTAATCTGTGTTCTCTGTCAGTGTGTTAATATTCCTGAGGACAGTGGGGGTGTTTTACACTTCACAGGGTGTATCTGACTGTGGGTCATGATGTACACAGTGTGTCAGTGAGTGTGTTAATATTAATCTGTGTTCTCTGTCAGGTGTTAATATTACTGAGGACAGTGGGGATGTTTTACACTTCACAGGGTGTATCTGACTGTGGGTCATGATATACACAGTGTGTCAGTGAGTGTGTTAATATTAATCTGTGTTCTCTGTCAGTGTGTTAATATTACTGAGGACAGTGGGGGTGTTTTACACTTCACAGGGTGTATCTGACTGTGGGTCATGATATACACAGTGTGTCAGTGAGTGTGTTAATATTAATCTGTGTTCTCTGTCAGTGTGTTAATATTGCTGAGGACAGTGGGGGTGTTTTACACTTCACAGGGTTTATCTGACTCTGGGTGATGATGTACACAGTGTGTCAGTGAGTGTGTTAATATTAATCTGTGTTCTCTGTCACTGTGTTAATATTCCTGATGACAGTGGGGATGTTTTACACTTCACAGGGTGTATCTGACTGTGGGTCATGATGTACACAGTGTGTCAGTGAGTGTGTTAATATTAATCTGTGTTCTCTGTCAGTGTGCAAATATTCCTGAGGACAGTGGGGGTGTTTTACACTTCACAGGGTGTATCTGACTGTGGGTCATGATGTACACAGTGTGTCAGTGAGAGTGTTAATATTAATCTGTGTTCTCTGTCAGTGTGTTAATGTTCCTGAGGACAGTGGGGGTGTTTTACACTTCACAGGGTGTATCTGACTGTGGGTCATGATATACACAGTGTGTCAGTGAGTGTGTTAATATTAATCTGTGTTCTCTGTCAGTGTGTTAATATTACTGAGGACAGTGGGGGTGTTTTACACTTCACAGGGTGTGTCTGACTGTGGGTCATGATATACACAATGTGTCAGTGAGTGTGTTAATATTAATCTGTGTTCTCTGTCAGTGTGTTAATATTCCTGAGGACAGTGGGGGTGTTTTACACTTCACAGGGTGTATCTGACTGTGGGTCATGATATACACAGTGTGTCAGTGAGTGTGTTAATATTAATCTGTGTTCTCTGTCAGTGTGTTAATATTGCTGAGGACAGTGGGGGTGTTTTACACTTCACAGGGTGTATCTGACTGTGGGTCATGATATACACAGTGTGTCAGTGAGTGTGTTAATATTAATCTGTGTTCTCTGTCAGTGTGTTAATATTACTGAGGACAGTGGGGGTGTTTTACACTTCACAGGGTGTATCTGACTGTGGGTCATGATATACACAGTATGTCAGTGAGTGTGTTAATATTAATCTGTGTTCTCTGTCACTATGTTAATATTCCTGAGGACAGTGGGGATGTTTTACACTTCACAGGGTGTATCTGACTGTGGGTCATGATGTACACAGTTTGTCAGTGAGTGTGTTAATATTAATCTGTGTTCTCTGTCAGTGTGCTAATATTACTGAGGACAGTGGGGGTGTTTTACACTTCACAGGGTGTATCTGACTGTGGGTCATGATATACACAGTGTGTCAGTGAGTGTGTTAATATTAATCTGTGTTCTCTGTCAGTGTGTTAATATTGCTGAGGACAGTGGGGGTGTTTTACACTTCACAGGGTGTATCTGACTGTGGGTCATGATGTACACAGTGTGTTAGTGAGTGTGTTAATATTAATCTGTGTTCTCTGTCAGTGTGTTAATGTTCCTGAGGACAGTGGGGGTGTTTTACACTTCACAGGGTGTATCTGACTGTGGGTCATGATATACACAGTGTGTCAGTGAGTGTGTTAATATTAATCTGTGTTCTCTGTCAGTGTGTTAATATTGCTGAGGACAGTGGGGGTGTTTTACACTTCACAGGGTTTATCTGACTGTGGGTCATGATATACACAGTGTGTCAGTGAGTGTGTTAATATTAATCTGTGTTCTCTGTCAGTGTGTTAATATTACTGAGGACAGTGGGGATGTTTTACACTTCACAGGGTGTATCTGACTGTGGGTCATGATACACACAGTGTGTCAGTGAGTGTGTTAATATTAATCTGTGTTCTCTGTCAGTGTGTTAAAATTACTGAGGACAGTGGGGATGTTTTACACTTCACAGGGTGTATCTGACTGTGGGTCATGATGTACACAGTGTGTCAGTGAGTGTGTTAATATTAATCTGTGTTCTCTGTCAGTGTGTTAATATTACTGAGGACAGTGGGGGTGTTTTACACTTCACAGGGTGTATCTGACTGTGGGTCATGATGTACACAGTGTGTCAGTGAGTGTGTTAATATTAATCTGTGTTCTCTGTCAGTGTGTTAATATTCCTGAGGACAGTGGGGGTGTTTTACACTTCACAGGGTGTATCTGACTGTGGGTCATGATATACACAGTGTGTCAGTGAGTGTGTTAATATTAATCTGTGTTCTCTGTCAGTGTGTTAATATTCCTGAGGACAGTGGGGGTGTTTTACACTTCACAGGGTGTATCTGACTGTGGGTCATGATGTACACAGTGTGTCAGTGAGTGTGTTAATATTAATCTGTGTTCTCTGTCAGTGTGTTAATATTACTGAGGACAGTGGGGGTGTTTTACACTTCACAGGGTGTATCTGACTGTGGGTCATGATGTACACAGTGTGTCAGTGCGTGTGTTAATATTAATCTGTGTTCTCTGTCAGGTGTTAATATTACTGAGGACAGTGGGGATGTTTTACACTTCACAGGGTGTATCTGACTGTGTGTCATGATATACACAGTGTGTCAGTGAGTGTGTTAATATTAATCTGTGTTCTCTGTCAGTGTGTTAATATTACTGAGGACAGTGGGGGTGTTTTACACTTCACAGGGTGTATCTGACTGTGGGTCATGATATACACAGTGTGTCAGTGAGTGTGTTAATATTAATCTGTGTTCTCTGTCAGTGTGTTAATATTGCTGAGGACAGTGGGGGTGTTTTACACATCACAGTGTTTATCTGACTCTGGGTGATGATGTACACAGTGTGTCAGTGAGTGTGTTAATATTAATCTGTGTTCTCTGTCACTGTGTTAATATTCCTGATGACAGTGGGGATGTTTTACACTTCACAGGGTGTATCTGACTGTGGGTCATGATGTACACAGTGTGTCAGTGAGTGTGTTAATATTAATCTGTGTTCTCTGTCAGTGTGCTAATATTACTGAGGACAGTGGGGGTGTTTTACACTTCACAGGGTGTATCTGACTGTGGGTCATGATATACACAGTGTGTCAGTGAGTGTGTTAATATTAATCTGTGTTCTCTGTCAGTGTGTTAATATTGCTGAGGACAGTGGGGGTGTTTTACACTTCACAGGGTGTATCTGACTGTGGGTCATGATGTACACAGTGTGTCAGTGAGTGTGTTAATATTAATCTGTGTTCTCTGTCAGTGTGTTAATGTTCCTGAGGACAGTGGGGGTGTTTTACACTTCACAGGGTGTATCTGACTGTGGGTCATGATATACACAGTGTGTCAGTGAGTGTGTTAATATTAATATGTGTTCTCTGTCAGTGTGTTAATATTACTGAGGACAGTGGGGGTGTTTTACACTTCACAGGGTGTATCTGACTGTGGGTCATGATATACACAGTGTGTCAGTGAGTGTGTTAATATTAATCTGTGTTCTCTGTCAGTGTGTTAATATTCCTGAGGACAGTGGGGGTGTTTTACACTTCACAGGGTGTATCTGACTGTGGGTCATGATATACACAGTGTGTCAGTGAGTGTGTTAATATTAATCTGTGTTCTCTGTCAGTGTGTTAATATTGCTGAGGACAGTGGGGGTGTTTTACACTTCACAGGGTGTATCTGACTGTGGGTCATGATATACACAGTGTGTCAGTGAGTGTGTTAATATTAATCTGTGTTCTCTGTCACTGTGTTAATATTCCTGAGGACAGTGGGGATGTTTTACACTTCACAGGGTGTATCTGACTGTGGGTCATGATGTACACAGTGTGTCAGTGAGTGTGTTAATATTAATCTGTGTTCTCTGTCAGTGTGCTAATATTACTGAGGACAGTGGGGGTTTTTTACACTTCACAGGGTGTATCTGACTGTGGGTCATGATATACACAGTGTGTCAGTGAGTGTGTTAATATTAATCTGTGTTCTCTGTCAGTGTGTTAATGTTCCTGAGGACAGTGGGGGTGTTTTACACTTCACAGGGTGTATCTGACTGTGGGTCATGATATACACAGTGTGTCAGTGAGTGTGTTAATATTAATCTGTGTTCTCTGTCAGTGTGTTAATATTGCTGAGGACAGTGGGGGTGTTTTACACTTCACAGGGTTTATCTGACTCTGGGTCATGATATACATAGTGTGTCAGTGAGTGTGTTAATATTAATCTGTGTTCTCTGTCAGTGTGTTAATATTACTGAGGACAGTGGGGATGTTTTACACTTCACAGGGTGTATCTGACTGTGGGTCATGTTACACACAGTGTGTCAGTGAGTGTGTTAATATTAATCTGTGTTCTCTGTCAGTGTGTTAATATTACTGAGGACAGTGGGGATGTTTTACACTTCACAGGGTGTATCTGACTGTGGGTCATGATGTACACAGTGTGTCAGTGAGTGTGTTAATATTAATCTGTGTTCTCTGTCAGTGTGTTAGTATTACTGAGGACAGTGGGGGTGTTTTACACTTCACAGGGTGTATCTGACTGTGGGTCATGATGTACACAGTGTGTCAGTGAGTGTGTTAATATTAATCTGTGTTCTCTGTCAGTGTGTTAATATTCCTGAGGACAGTGGGGGTGTTTTACACTTCACAGGGTGTATCTGACTGTGGGTCATGATATACACAGTGTGTCAGTGAGTGTGTTAATATTAATCTGTGTTCTCTGTCAGTGTGTTAATATTCCTGAGGACAGTGGGGGTGTTTTACACTTCACAGGGTGTATCTGACTGTGGGTCATGATGTACACAGTGTGTCAGTGAGTGTGTTAATATTAATCTGTGTTCTCTGTCAGTGTGTTAATATTGCTGAGGACAGTGTGGATGTTTTACACTTCACAGGGTGTATCTGACTGTGGGTCATGATGTACACAGTGTGTCAGTGAGTGTGTTAATATTAATCTGTGTTCTCTGTCAGTGTGTTAATATTCCTGAGGACAGTGGGGATGTTTTACACTTCACAGGGTGTATCTGACTGTGGGTCATGATATACACAGTGTGTCAGTGAGTGTGTTAATATTAATCTGTGTTCTCTGTCAGTATGTTAATATTACTGAGGACAGTGGGGATGTTTTACACTTCACAGGGTGTATCTGACTGTGGGTCATGATATACACAGTGTGTCAGTGAGTGTGTTAATATTAATCTGTGTTCTCTGTCAGTGTGTTAATATTACTGAGGACAGTGGGGGTGTTTTACACTTCACAGGGTGTATCTGACTGTGGGTCATGATAAACACAGTGTGTCAGTGAGTGTGTTAATATTAATCTGTGTTCTCTGTCAGTGTGTTAATATTGCTGAGGACAGTGGGGGTGTTTTACACTTCTCAGGGTTTATCTGACTCTGGGTCATGATATACACAGTGTGTCAGTGAGTGTGTTAATATTAATCTGTGTTCTCTGTCAGTGTGTTAATATTCCTGAGGACAGTGGGGATGTTTTACACTTCACAGGGTGTATCTGACTGTGGGTCATGATGTACACAGTGTGTCAGTGAGTGTGTTAATATTAATCTGTGTTCTCTGTCAGTGTGTTAATATTACTGAGGACAGTGGGGGTGTTTTACACTTCACAGGGTGTATCTGACTGTGGGTCATGATATACACAGTGTGTCAGTGAGTGTGTTAATATTAATCTGTGTTCTCTGTCAGTGTGTTAATATTACTGAGGACAGTGGGGGTGTTTTACACTTCACAGGTTGTATCTGACTGTGGGTCATGATAAACACAGTGTGTCAGTGAGTGTGTTAATATTAATCTGTGTTCTCTGTCAGTGTGTTAATATTGCTGAGGACAGTGGGGGTGTTTTACACTTCACAGGGTTTA
The DNA here is from genome assembly GCF_036365525.1 of Heterodontus francisci. Lineage (NCBI taxonomy): Eukaryota > Metazoa > Chordata > Chondrichthyes > Heterodontiformes > Heterodontidae > Heterodontus > Heterodontus francisci. Next base: position 587,447 of record NW_027141342.1, on the reverse strand, counting down.
TCTGACTCTGGGTCATGATATGCACAGTGTGTCAGTGAGTGTGTTAATATTAATCTGTGTTCTCTGTCAGTGTGTTAATATTACTGAGGACAGTGGGGGTGTTTTACACTTCACAGGGTGTATCTGACTGTGGGTCATGATGTACACAGTGTGTCAGTGAGTGTGTTAATATTAATCTGTGTTCTCTGTCAGTGTGTTAATATTACTGAGGACAGTGGGGGTGTTTTACACTTCACAGGGTGTATCTGGCTGTGGGTCATGATAAGCACAGTGTGTCAGTGAGTGTGTTAATATTAATCTGTGTTCTCTGTCAGTGTGTTAATATTACTGAGGACAGTGGGGGTGTTTTACACGTCACAGGGTGTATCTGACTGTGGGTCATGATATACACAGTGTGTCAGTGAGTGTGTTAATATTAATCTGTGTTCTCTGTCAGTGTGTTAATATTGCTGAGGACAGTGGGGGTGTTTTACACTTCACAGGGTTTATCTGACTGTGGGTCATGATATACACAGTGTGTCAGTGAGTGTGTTAATATTAATCTGTGTTCTCTGTCAGTGTGTTAATATTCCTGAGGACAGTGGGGATGTTTTACACTTCACAGGGTGTATCTGACTGTGGGTCATGATGTACACAGTGTGTCAGTGAGTGTGTTAATATTAATCTGTGTTCTCTGTCAGTGTGTTAATATTGCTGAGGACAGTGGGGGTGTTTTACACTTCACAGGGTTTATCTGACTCTGGGTCATGATATGCACAGTGTGTCAGTGAGTGTGTTAATATTAATCTGTGTTCTCTGTCAGTGTGTTAATATTACTGAGGACAGTGGGGGTGTTTTACACTTCACAGGGTGTATCTGACTGTGGGTCATGATAAGCACAGTGTGTCAGTGAGTGTGTTAATATTAATCTGTGTTCTCTGTCAGTGTGTTAATATTACTGAGGACAGTGGGGGTGTTTTACACGTCACAGGGTGTATCTGACTATGGGTCATGATATACACAGTGTGTCAGTGAGTGTGTTAATATTAATCTGTGTTCTCTGTCAGTGTGTTAATATTCCTGAGGACAGTGGGGATGTTTTACACTTCACAGGGTGTATCTGACTGTGGGTCATGATGTACACAGTGTGTCAGTGAGTGTGTTAATATTAATCTGTGTTCTCTGTCAGTGTGTTAATATTACTGAGGACAGTGGGGATGTTTTACACTTCACAGGGTTTATCTGACTGTGGGTCATGATTTACACAGTGTGTCAGTGAGTGTGTTAATATTAATCTGTGTTCTCTGTCAGTGTGTTAATATTACTGAGGACAGTGGGGATGTTTTACACTTCACAGGGTTTATCTGACTGTGGGTCATGATTTACACAGTGTGTCAGTGAGTGTGTTAATATTAATCTGTGTTCTCTGTCAGTGTGTTAATATTACTGAGGATAGTGGGGGTGTTTTACACTTCACAGGGTGTAACTGACTGTGGGTCATGATATACACAGTGTGTCAGTGAGTGTGTTAATATTAATCTGTGTTCTCTGTCAGTGTGTTAATATTACTGAGGACAGTGGGGGTGTTTTACACTTCACAGGGTGTATCTGACTGTGAGTCATGATATACACAGTGTGTCAGTGAGTGTGTTAAATTAATCTGTGTTCTCTGTCACTGTGTTAATATTGCTGACGACAGTGGGGGTGTTTTACACTTCACAGGGTGTATCTGACTGTGGGTCATGATGTACACAGTGTGTCAGTGAGTGTGTTAATATTAATCTGTGTTCTCTGTCAGTGTGTTAATATTACTGAGGACAGTGGGGGTGTTTTACACTTCACAGGGCGTATCTGACTGTGGGTCATGATATACACAGTGAGTCAGTGAGTGTGTTAATATTAATCTGTGTTCTCTGTCAGTGTGTTAATATTACTGAGGACAGTGGGGGTGTTTTACACTTCACAGGATGTATCTGACTGTGGGTCATGATGAACACAGTGTGTCAGTGAGTGTGTTAATATTAATCTGTGTTCTCTGTCAGTGTGTTAATATTACTGAGGACAGTGGAGGTGTTTTACACTTCACAGGGTGTATCTGGCTGTGGGTCATGATGTACACAGTGTGTCAGTGAGTGTGTTAATATTAATCTGTGTTCTCTGTCAGTGTGTTAATATTACTGAGGACAGTGGGGGTGTTTTACACTTCACAGGGTGTATCTGACTGTGGGTCATGATGTACACAGTGAGTCAGTGAGTGTGTTAATATTAATCTGTGTTCTCTGTCAGTGTGTTAATATTCCTGAGGACAGTGGGGGTGTTTTACACTTCACAGGGTGTATCTGACTGTGGGTCATGATGAACACAGTGTGTCAGTGAGTGTGTTAATATTAATCTGTGTTCTCTGTCAGTGTGTTAATATTCCTGAGGACAGTGGGGATGTTTTACACTTCACAGGGTGTATCTGACTGTGGGTCATGATGTACACAGTGTGTCAGTGAGTGTGTTAATATTAATCTGTGTTCTCTGTCAGTGTGTTAATATTGCTGAGGACAGTGGGGGTGTTTTACACTTCACAGGGTTTATCTGACTCTGGGTCATGATATGCACAGTGTGTCAGTGAGTGTGTTAATATTAATCTGTGTTCTCTGTCAGTGTGTTAATATTACTGAGGACAGTGGGGGTGTTTTACACTTCACAGGGTGTATCTGACTGTGGGTCATGATAAGCACAGTGTGTCAGTGAGTGTGTTAATATTAATCTGTGTTCTCTGTCAGTGTGTTAATATTCCTGTGGACAGTGGGGATGTTTTACACTTCACAGGGTGTATCTGACTGTGGGTCATGATGTACACAGTGTGTCAGTGAGTGTGTTAATATTAATCTGTGTTCTCTGTCAGTGTGTTAATATTACTGAGGATAGTGGGGGTGTTTTACACTTCACAGGGTGTAACTGACTGTGGGTCATGATATACACAGTGTGTCAGTGAGTGTGTTAATATTAATCTGTGTTCTCTGTCAGTGTGTTAATATTACTGAGGACAGTGGGGGTGTTTTACACTTCACAGGGTGTATCTGACTGTGAGTCATGATATACACAGTGTGTCAGTGAGTGTGTTAAATTAATCTGTGTTCTCTGTCACTGTGTTAATATTGCTGACGACAGTGGGGGTGTTTTACACTTCACAGGGTGTATCTGACTGTGGGTCATGATGTACACAGTGTGTCAGTGAGTGTGTTAATATTAATCTGTGTTCTCTGTCAGTGTGTTAATATTACTGAGGACAGTGGGGGTGTTTTACACTTCACAGGGTGTATCTGACTGTGGGTCATGATATGCACAGTGAGTCAGTGAGTGTGTTAATATTAATCTGTGTTCTCTGTCAGTGTGTTAATATTACTGAGGACAGTGGGGGTGTTTTACACTTCACAGGATGTATCTGACTGTGGGTCATGATGAACACAGTGTGTCAGTGAGTGTGTTAATATTAATCTGTGTTCTCTGTCAGTGTGTTAATATTACTGAGGACAGTGGAGGTGTTTTACACTTCACAGGGTGTATCTGGCTGTGGGTCATGATGTACACAGTGTGTCAGTGAGTGTGTTAATATTAATCTGTGTTCTCTGTCAGTGTGTTAATATTACTGAGGACAGTGGGGGTGTTTTACACTTCACAGGGTGTATCTGACTGTGGGTCATGATGTACACAGTGAGTCAGTGAGTGTGTTAATATTAATCTGTGTTCTCTGTCAGTGTGTTAATATTCCTGAGGACAGTGGGGGTGTTTTACACTTCACAGGGTGTATCTGACTGTGGGTCATGATGAACACAGTGTGTCAGTGAGTGTGTTAATATTAATCTGTGTTCTCTGTCAGTGTGTTAATATTCCTGAGGACAGTGGGGATGTTTTACACTTCACAGGGTGTATCTGACTGTGGGTCATGATGTACACAGTGTGTCAGTGAGTGTGTTAATATTAATCTGTGTTCTCTGTCAGTGTGTTAATATTGCTGAGGACAGTGGGGGTGTTTTACACTTCACAGGGTTTATCTGACTCTGGGTCATGATATGCACAGTGTGTCAGTGAGTGTGTTAATATTAATCTGTGTTCTCTGTCAGTGTGTTAATATTACTGAGGACAGTGGGGGTGTTTTACACTTCACAGGGTGTATCTGACTGTGGGTCATGATAAGCACAGTGTGTCAGTGAGTGTGTTAATATTAATCTGTGTTCTCTGTCAGTGTGTTAATATTCCTGTGGACAGTGGGGATGTTTTACACTTCACAGGGTGTATCTGACTGTGGGTCATGATGTACACAGTGTGTCAGTGAGTGTGTTAATATTAATCTGTGTTCTCTGTCAGTGTGTTAATATTACTGAGGACAGTGGGGATGTTTTACACTTCACAGGGTTTATCTGACTGTGGGTCATGATTTACACAGTGTGTCAGTGAGTGTGTTAATATTAATCTGTGTTCTCTGTCAGTGTGTTAATATTACTGAGGACAGTGGGGATGTTTTACACTTCACAGGGTTTATCTGACTGTGGGTCATGATTTACACAGTGTGTCAGTGAGTGTGTTAATATTAATCTGTGTTCTCTGTCAGTGTGTTAATATTACTGAGGATAGTGGGGGTGTTTTACACTTCACAGGGTGTAACTGACTGTGGGTCATGATATACACAGTGTGTCAGTGAGTGTGTTAATATTAATCTGTGTTCTCTGTCAGTGTGTTAATATTACTGAGGACAGTGGGGGTGTTTTACACTTCACAGGGTGTATCTGACTGTGAGTCATGATATACACAGTGTGTCAGTGAGTGTGTTAAATTAATCTGTGTTCTCTGTCACTGTGTTAATATTGCTGACGACAGTGGGGGTGTTTTACACTTCACAGGGTGTATCTGACTGTGGGTCATGATGTACACAGTGTGTCAGTGAGTGTGTTAATATTAATCTGTGTTCTCTGTCAGTGTGTTAATATTACTGAGGACAGTGGGGGTGTTTTACACTTCACAGGGTGTATCTGACTGTGGGTCATGATATACACAGTGAGTCAGTGAGTGTGTTAATATTAATCTGTGTTCTCTGTCAGTGTGTTAATATTACTGAGGACAGTGGGGGTGTTTTACACTTCACAGGATGTATCTGACTGTGGGTCATGATGAACACAGTGTGTCAGTGAGTGTGTTAATATTAATCTGTGTTCTCTGTCAGTGTGTTAATATTACTGAGGACAGTGGAGGTGTTTTACACTTCACAGGGTGTATCTGGCTGTGGGTCATGATGTACACAGTGTGTCAGTGAGTGTGTTAATATTAATCTGTGTTCTCTGTCAGTGTGTTAATATTACTGAGGACAGTGGGGGTGTTTTACACTTCACAGGGTGTATCTGACTGTGGGTCATGATGTACACAGTGAGTCAGTGAGTGTGTTAATATTAATCTGTGTTCTCTGTCAGTGTGTTAATATTCCTGAGGACAGTGGGGGTGTTTTACACTTCACAGGGTGTATCTGACTGTGGGTCATGATGAACACAGTGTGTCAGTGAGTGTGTTAATATTAATCTGTGTTCTCTGTCAGTGTGTTAATATTACTGAGGACAGTGGGGGTGTTTTACTCTTCACAGGGTGTATCTGGCTGTGGGTCATGATGTACACAGTGTGTCAGTGAGTGTGTTAATATTAATCTGTGTTCTCTGTCAGTGTGTTAATATTACTGAGGACAGTGGGGGTGTTTTACACTTCACAGGGTGTATCTGACTGTGGGTCATGATGTACACAGTGTGTCAGTGAGTGTGTTAATATTAATCTGTGTTCTCTGTCAGTGTGTTAATATTACTGAGGACAGTGGGGGTGTTTTACACTTCACAGGGTGTATCTGACTGTTGGTCATGATCTACACAGTGTGTCAGTGAGTGTGTTAATATTAATCTGTGTTCTCTGTCAGTGTGTTAATATTACTGAGGACAGTGGGGGTGTTTTACACTTCACAGAGTGTATCTGACTGTGGGTCATGATGTACACAGTGTGTCAGTGAGTGTGTTAATATTAATCAGTGTTCTCTGTCAGTGTGTTAATATTACTGAGGACAGTGGGGGTGTTTTACACTTCACAGGGTGTATCTGACTGTGGGTCATGATATACACAGTGTGTCAGTGAGTGTGTTAACATTAATCTGTGTTCTCTGTCAGTGTGTTAATATTACTGAGGACAGTGGGAATGTTTTACACTTCACAGGGTTTATCTGACTGTGGGTCATGATAAACACAGTGTGTCAGTGAGTGTGTTAATATTAATCTGTGTTCTCTGTCAGTGTGTTAATATTCCTGAGGACAGTGGGGATGTTTTACACTTCACAGGGTGTATCTGACTGTGGGTCATGATATACACAGTGTGTCAGTGAGTGTGTTAATATTAATCTGTGTTCTCTGTCAGTGTGTTAATATTCCTGAGGACAGTGGGGGTGTTTTACACTTCACAGGGTGTATCTGACTGTGGGTCATGATGTACACTGTGTGTCAGTGAGTGTGTTAATATTAATCTGTGTTCTCTGTCAGTGTGTTAATATTGCTGAGGACAGTGGGGGTGTTTTACACTTCACTGGGTTTATCTGACTGTGAGCCATGATAGACACAGTGTGTCAGTGAGTGTGTTAATATTAATCTGTGTTCTCTGTCAGTGTGTTAATATTCCTGAGGACAGTGGGGGTGTTTTACACTTCACAGGGTGTATCTGACTGTGGGTCATGATATACACAGTGTGTCAGTGAGTGTGTTAATATTAATCTGTGTTCTCTGTCAGTGTGTTAATATTACTGAGGACAGTGGGGGTGTTTTACACTTCACAGGGTTTATCTGACTGTGGGTCATGATATACACAGTGTGTCAGTGAGTGTGATAATATTAATCTGTGTTCTCTGTCAGTGTGTTAATATTGCTGAGGACAGTGGGGGTGTTTTACACTTCACAGGGTGTATCTGACTGTGGGTCATGATATACACAGTGTGTCAGTGAGTGTGTTAATATTAATCTGTGTTCTCTGTCAGTGTGTTAATATTCCTGAGGACAGTGGGGGTGTTTTACACTTCACAGGGTTTATCTGACTGTGGGTCATGATATACACAGTGTGTCAGTGAGTGTGTTAATATTACTCTGTGTTCTCTGTCAGTGTGTTAATATTTCTGAGGACAGTGGGGGTGTTTTACACTTCACAGGGTGTATCTGGCTGTGGGTCATGATGTACACAGTGTGTCAGTGAGTGTGTTAATATTAATCTGTGTTCTCTGTCAGTGTGTTAATATTCCTGAGGACAGTGGGGGTGTTTTACACCTCACAGGGTTTATCTGACTGTGGGTCATGATATACACAGTGTGTCAGTGAGTGTGTTAATATTAATCTGTGTTCTCTGTCAGTGTGTTAATATTACTGAGGACAGTGGGGGTGTTTTACACTTCACAGGGTGTATCTGGCTGTGGGTCATGATATACACAGTGTGTCAGTGAGTGTGTTAATATTAATCTGTGTTCTCTGTCAGTGTGTTAATATTACTGAGGACAGTGGGGATGTTTTACTCTTCACAGGGTGTATCTGACTCTGGGTCATGATATACACAGTGTGTCAGTGAGTGTGTTAATATTAATCTGTGTTCTATGTCAGTGTGTTAATATTACTGAGGACAGTGGGGGTGTTTTACACTTCACAGGGTGTATCTGACTGTGGGTCATGATATACACAGTGTGTCAGTGAGTGTGTTAATATTAATCTGTGTTCTCTGTCAGTGTGTTAATATTCCTGAGGACAGTGGGGATGTTTTACACTTCACACGGTGTATCTGACTGTGGGTCATGATGTACACAGTGCGTCAGTGAGTGTGTTAATATTAATCTGTGTTCTCTGTCAGTGTGTTAATATTACTGAGGACAGTGGGAATGTTTTACACTTCACAGGGTGTATCTGACTGTGCGTCATGATGTACACAGTGTGTCAGTGAGTGTGTTAATATTAATCTGTGTTCTCTGTCAGTGTGTTAATATTCCTGAGGACAGTGGGGATGTTTTACACTTCACACGGTGTATCTGACTGTGGGTCATGATGTACACAGTGCGTCAGTGAGTGTGTTAATATTAATCTGTGTTCTCTGTCAGTGTGTTAATATTACTGAGGACAGTGGGAATGTTTTACACTTCACAGGGTGTATCTGACTGTGCGTCATGATGTACACAGTGTGTCAGTGAGTGTGTTAATATTAATCTGTGTTCTCTGTCAGTGTGTTAATATTCCTGAGGACAGTGGGGGTGTTTTACACTTCACAGGGTGTATCTGACTGTGGGTCATGATATACACAGTGTGTCAGTGAGTGTGTTAATATTAATCTGTGTTCTCTGTCAGTGTGTTAATATTACTGAGGACAGTGGGGTGTTTTACACTTCACAGGGTGTATCTAACTGTGGGTCATGATATACACAGTGTGTCAGTGAGTGTGTTAATATTAATCTGTGTTCTCTGTCAGTGTGTTAATATTCCTGAGGACAGTGGGGGTGTTTTACACTTCACAGGGTGTATCTGACTGTGGGTCATGATATACACAGTGTGTCAGTGAGTGTGTTAATATTAATCTGTGTTCTCTGTCAGTGTGTTAATATTCCTGAGGACAGTGGGGGTGTTTTATACTTCACAGGGTGTATCTGACTGTGGGTCATGATATACACAGTGTGTCAGTGAGTGTGTTAATATTAATCTGTGTTCTCTGTCAGTGTGTTAATATTACTGAGGACAGTGGGGGTGTTTTACACTTCACAGGGTGTATCTGAAGGTGGGTCATGGTGTACACAGTGTGTCTGTGAGTATTTTAATATTAATCTGTGTTCTCTGTCAGTGTGTTAATATTACTGAGGACAGTGGGGGTGTTTTACGCTTCACAGGGTGTATCTGACTGTGGGTCATGATATACACAGTGTGTCAGTGAGTGTGTTAATATTAATCTGTGTTCTCTGTCAGTGTGTTAATATTACTGAGGACAGTGGGGGTGTTTTACACTTCACAGGGTTTATCTGACTGTGGGTCATGATATACACAGTGTGTCAGTGAGTGTGTTAATATTAATCTGTGTTGTCTGTCAGTGTGTTAATATTACTGAGGACAGTGGGGGTGTTTTACACTTCACAGGGTGTATCTGACTGTGGGTCATGATATACACAGTGTGTCAGTGAATGTGTTAATATTAATCTGTGTTGTCTGTCAGTGTGTTAATATTACTGAGGACAGTGGGGGTGTTTTACACTTCACAGGGTGTATCTGACTGTGGGTCATGATATACACAGTGTGTCAGTGAGTGTGTTAATATTAATCTGTGTTCTCTGTCAGTGTGTTAATATTCCTGAGGACAGTGGGGGTGTTTTACACTTCACAGGGTGTATCTGACTGTGGGGCATGATGTACACAGTGTGTCAGTGAGTGTGTTAATATTAATCTGTGTTCTCTGTCAGTGTGTTAATATTCCTGAGGACAGTGGGGGTGTTTTACACTTCACAGGGTGTATCTGACTGTGGATCATGATGTACACAGTGTGTCAGTGAGTGTGTTAATATTAATCTGTGTTCTCTGTCAGTGTGTTAATATTACTGAGGACAGTGGGGGTGTTTTACGCTTCACAGGGTGTATCTGACTGTGGGTCATGATATACACAGTGTGTCAGTGAGTGTGTTAATATTAATCTGTGTTCTCTGTCAGTGTGTTAATATTACTGAGGACAGTGGGGGTGTTTTACACTTCACAGGGTGTATCTGACTGTGGGTCATGATATACACAGTGTGTCAGTGTGTGTGTTAATATTAATCTGTGTTCTCTGTCAGTGTGTTAATATTCCTGAGGACAGTGGGGGTGTTTTACACTTCACAGGGTGTATCTGACTGTGGGGCATGATGTACACAGTGTGTCAGTGAGTGTGTTAATATTAATCTGTGTTCTCTGTCAGTGTGTTAATATTACTGAGGACAGTGGGGATGTTTTACACTTCACAGGGTGTATCTGACGGTGGGTCATGGTGTACACAGTGTGTCAGTGAGTATTTTAATATTAATCTGTGTTCTCTGTCAGTGTGTTAATATTACTGAGGACAGTGGGGGTGTTTTACGCTTCACAGGGTGTATCTGACTGTGGGTCATGATACACACAGTGTGTCAGTGAGTGTGTTAATATTAATCTGTGTTCTCTGTCAGTGTGTTAATATTACTGAGGACAGTGGGGGTGTTTTACGCTTCACAGGGTGTATCTGACTGTGGGTCATGATATACACAGTGTGTCAGTGAGTGTGTTAATATTAATCTGTGTTCTCTGTCAGTGTGTTAATATTACTGAGGACAGTGGGGGTGTTTTACACTTCACAGGGTTTATCTGACTGTGGGTCATGATATACACAGTGTGTCAGTGAGTGTGTTAATATTAATCTGTGTTGTCTGTCAGTGTGTTAATATTACTGAGGACAGTGGGGGTGTTTTACACTTCACAGGGTGTATCTGACTGTGGGTCATGATATACACAGTGTGTCAGTGAATGTGTTAATATTAATCTGTGTTGTCTGTCAGTGTGTTAATATTACTGAGGACAGTGGGGGTGTTTTACACTTCACAGGGTGTATCTGACTGTGGGTCATGATATACACAGTGTGTCAGTGAGTGTGTTAATATTAATCTGTGTTCTCTGTCAGTGTGTTAATATTCCTGAGGACAGTGGGGGTGTTTTACACTTCACAGGGTGTATCTGACTGTGGGGCATGATGTACACAGTGTGTCAGTGAGTGTGTTAATATTAATCTGTGTTCTCTGTCAGTGTGTTAATATTCCTGAGGACAGTGGGGGTGTTTTACACTTCACAGGGTGTATCTGACTGTGGATCATGATGTACACAGTGTGTCAGTGAGTGTGTTAATATTAATCTGTGTTCTCTGTCAGTGTGTTAATATTACTGAGGACAGTGGGGGTGTTTTACGCTTCACAGGGTGTATCTGACTGTGGGTCATGATATACACAGTGTGTCAGTGAGTGTGTTAATATTAATCTGTGTTCTCTGTCAGTGTGTTAATATTACTGAGGACAGTGGGGGTGTTTTACACTTCACAGGGTGTATCTGACTGTGGGTCATGATATACACAGTGTGTCAGTGTGTGTGTTAATATTAATCTGTGTTCTCTGTCAGTGTGTTAATATTCCTGAGGACAGTGGGGGTGTTTTACACTTCACAGGGTGTATCTGACTGTGGGGCATGATGTACACAGTGTGTCAGTGAGTGTGTTAATATTAATCTGTGTTCTCTGTCAGTGTGTTAATATTACTGAGGACAGTGGGGATGTTTTACACTTCACAGGGTGTATCTGACGGTGGGTCATGGTGTACACAGTGTGTCAGTGAGTATTTTAATATTAATCTGTGTTCTCTGTCAGTGTGTTAATATTACTGAGGACAGTGGGGGTGTTTTACGCTTCACAGGGTGTATCTGACTGTGGGTCATGATACACACAGTGTGTCAGTGAGTGTGTTAATATTAATCTGTGTTCTCTGTCAGTGTGTTAATATTACTGAGGACAGTGGGGGTGTTTTACACTTCACAGGGTGTATCTGACTGTGGGTCATGATGTACACAGTGTGTCAGTGAGTGTGTTAATATTAATCTGTGTTCTCTGTCAGTGTGTTAATATTCCTGAGGACAGTGGGGGTGTTTTACACTTCACAGGGTGTATCTGACTGTGGGTCATGATGTACACAGTGTGTCAGTGAGTGTGTTAATATTAATCTGTGTTCTCTGTCAGTGTGTTAATATTACTGAGGACAGTGGGGGTGTTTTACGCTTCACAGGGTGTATCTGACTGTGGGTCATGATATACACAGTGTGTCAGTGAGTGTGTTAATATTAATCTGTGTTCTCTGTCAGTGTGTTAATATTACTGAGGACAGTGGGGGTGTTTTACACTTCACAGGGTTTATCTGACTGTGGGTCATGATATACACAGTGTGTCAGTGAGTGTGTTAATATTAATCTGTGTTGTCTGTCAGTGTGTTAATATTACTGAGGACAGTGGGGGTGTTTTACACTTCACAGGGTGTATCTGACTGTGGGTCATGATATACACAGTGTGTCAGTGAGTGTGTTAATATTAATCTGTGTTGTCTGTCAGTGTGTTAATATTACTGAGGACAGTGGGGGTGTTTTACACTTCACAGGGTGTATCTGACTGTGGGTCATGATATACACAGAGTGTCAGTGAGTGTGTTAATATTAATCTGTGTTCTCTGTCAGTGTGTTAATATTCCTGAGGACAGTGGGGGTGTTTTACACTTCACAGGGTGTATCTGACTGTTGGTCATGATGTACACAGTGTGTCAGTGAGTGTGTTAATATTAATCTGTGTTCTCTGTCAGTGTGTTAATATTCCTGAGGACAGTGGGGGTGTTTTACACTTCACAGGGTGTATCTGACTGTGGATCATGATGTACACAGTGTGTCAGTGAGTGTGTTAATATTAATCTGTGTTCTCTGTCAGTGTGTTAATATTACTGAGGACAGTGGGGGTGTTTTACGCTTCACAGGGTGTATCTGACTGTGGGTCATGATATACACAGTGTGTCAGTGAGTGTGTTAATATTAATCTGTGTTCTCTGTCAGTGTGTTAATATTACTGAGGACAGTGGGGGTGTTTTACACTTCACAGGGTGTATCTGACTTTGGTCATGATATACACAGTGTGTCAGTGTGTGTGTTAATATTAATCTGTGTTCTCTGTCAGTGTGTTAATATTCCTGAGGACAGTGGGGGTGTTTTACACTTCACAGGGTGTATCTGACTGTGGGTCATGATGTACACAGTGTGTCAGTGAGTGTGTTAATATTAATCTGTGTTCTCTGTCAGTGTGTTAATATTCCTGTGGACAGTGGGGGTGTTTTACACTTCACAGGGTGTATCTGACTGTGGGTCATGATATACACAGTGTGTCAGTGAGTGTGTTAATATTAATCTGTGTTCTCTGTCAGTGTGTTAATATTACTGAGGACAGTGGGGATGTTTTACACTTCACAGGGTGTATCTGACGGTGGGTCATGGTGTACACAGTGTGTCAGTGAGTATTTTAATATTAATCTGTGTTCTCTGTCAGTGTGTTAATATTACTGAGGACAGTGGGGGTGTTTTACGCTTCACAGGGTGTATCTGACTGTGGGTCATGATACACACAGTGTGTCAGTGAGTGTGTTAATATTAATCTGTGTTCTCTGTCAGTGTGTTAATATTACTGAGGACAGTGGGGGTGTTTTACACTTCACAGGGTGTATCTGACTGTGGGTCATGATGTACACAGTGTGTCAGTGAGTGTGTTAATATTAATCTGTGTTCTCTGTCAGTGTGTTAATATTCCTGAGGACAGTGGGGGTGTTTTACACTTCACAGGGTGTATCTGACTGTGGGTCATGATGTACACAGTGTGTCAGTGAGTGTGTTAATATTAATCTGTGTTCTCTGTCAGTGTGTTAATATTACTGAGGACAGTGGGGGTGTTTTACGCTTCACAGGGTGTATCTGACTGTGGGTCATGATATACACAGTGTGTCAGTGAGTGTGTTAATATTAATCTGTGTTCTCTGTCAGTGTGTTAATATTCCTGTGGACAGTGGGGGTGTTTTACACATCACAGGGTGTATCTGACTGTGGGTCATGATATACACAGTGTGTCAGTGAGTGTGTTAATATTAATCTGTGTTCTCTGTCAGTGTGTTAATATTCCTGAGGACAGTGGGGGTGTTTTACACTTCAAAGGGTGTATCTGACTGTGGGTCATGATATACACAGTGTGTCAGTGAGTGTGTTAATATTAATCTGTGTTCTCTGTCAGTGTGTTAATATTACTGAGGACAGTGGGGGTGTTTTATACTTCACAGGGTTTATCTGACTGTGGGTCATGATGTACACAGTGTGTCAGTGAGTGTGTTAATATTAATCTGTGTTCTCTGTCAGTGTGTTAATATTACTGAGGACAGTGGGGATGTTTTACACTTCACAGGGTGTATCTGACTGTGGGTCATGATGTACACAGTTTGTCAGTGAGTGTGTTAATATTAACCTGTGTTCTCTGTCAGTGTGTTAATATTACTGAGGATTGTGGGGGTGTTTTACACTTCACAGGGTTTATCTGACTGTGGGTCATGATATACACAGTGTGTCAGTGAGTGTGTTAATATTAATCTGTGTTCTCTGTCAGTGTGTTAATATTCCTGAGGACAGTGGGGGTGTTTTACACTTCACAGGGTTTATCTGACTGTGGGTCATGATATACACAGTGTGTCAGTGAGTGTGTTAATATTAATCTGTGTTCTCTGTCAGTGTGTTAATATTGCTGAGGACAGTGGGGGTGTTTTACACTTCACAGGGTGTATCTGACTGTGGGTCATGATATACACAGTGTGTCAGTGAGTGTGTTAATATTAATCTGTGTTCTCTGTCAGTGTGTTAATATTCCTGAGGACAGTGGGGGTGTTTTACACTTCACAGGGTGTATCTGACTGTGGGTCATGATATACACAGTGTGTCAGTGAGTGTGTTAATATTAATCTGTGTTCTCTGTCAGTGTGTTAATATTACTGAGGACAGTGGGGGTGTTTTACACTTCACAGGGTGTATCTGACTGTGGGTCATGATGTACACAGTGTGTCAGTGAGTGTGTTAATATTAATCTGTGTTCTCTGTCAGTGTGTTAATATTCCTGAGGACAGTGGGGGTGTTTTACACTTCACAGGGTGTATCTGACTGTGGGTCATGATATACACAGTGTGTCAGTGAGTGTGTTAATATTAATCTGTGTTCTCTGTCAGTGTGTTAATATTACTGAGGACAGTGGGGATGTTTTACACTTCACAGGGTTTATCTGACTGTGGGTCATGATATACACCGTGTGTCAGTGAGAGTGTTAATATTAATCTGTGTTCTCTGTCAGTGTGTTAATATTACTGAGGACAGTGGGGGTGTTTTACACTTCACAGGGTGTATCTGACTGTGGGTCATGATATACACAGTGTGTCAGTGAGTGTGTTAATATTAATCTGTGTTCTCTGTCAGTGTGTTAATATTCCTGAGGACAGTGGGGGTGTTTTACACTTCACAGGGTGTATCTGACTGTGGGTCATGATGTACACAGTGTGTCAGTGAGTGTGTTAATATTAATCTGTGTTCTCTGTCAGTGTGTTAATATTCCTGAGGACAGTGGGGGTGTTTTACACTTCACAGGGTGTATCTGACTGTGGGTCATGATGTACACAGTGTGTCAGTGAGTGTGTTAATATTAATCTGTGTTCTCTGTCAGTGTGTTAATATTCCTGAGGACAGTGGGGATGTTTTACACTTCACAGGGTGTATCTGACTGTGGGTCATGATATACACAGTGTGTCAGTGAGTGTGTTAATATTAATCTGTGTTCTCTGTCACTGTGTTAATATTCCTGAGGACAGTGGGGATGTTTTACACTTCACAGGGTGTATCTGACTGTGGGTCATGATATACATAGTGTGTCAGTGAGTGTGTTAATATTAATCTGTGTTCTCTGTCACTGTGTTAATATTCCTGAGGACAGTGGGGATGTTTTACACTTCACAGGGTGTATCTGACTGTGGGTCATGATATACATAGTGTGTCAGTGAGTGTGTTAATATTAATCTGTGTTCTCTGTCAGTGTGTTAATATTACTGAGGACAGTGGGGGTGTTTTACACTTCACAGGGTGTATCTGACTCTGGGTCATGATATACACAGTGTGTCAGTGAGTGTGTTAATATTAATCTGTGTTCTCTGTCAGTGTGTTAATATTACTGAGGACAGTGGGGGTGTTTTACACTTCACAGGGTGTATCTGACTGTGGGTCATGATGTACACAGTGTGTCAGTGAGTGTGTTAATATTAATCTGTGTTCTCTGTCAGGTGTTAATATTACTGAGGACAGTGGGGATGTTTTACACTTCACAGGGTGTATCTGACTGTGGGTCATGATGTACACAGTGTGTCAGTGAGTGTGTTAATATTAATCTGTGTTCTCTATCAGTGTGTTAATATTCCTGAGGACAGTGGGGGTGTTTTACACTTCACAGGGTGTATCTGACTGTGGGTCATGATATACACAGTGTGTCAGTGAGTGTGTTAATATTAATCTGTGTTCTCTGTCAGTGTGTTAATATTACTGAGGACAGTGTGGGGTGTTTTACACTTCACAGGGTTTATCTGACTGTGGGTCATGATATACACAGTGTGTCAGTGAGTGTGTTAATATTAATCTGTGTTCTCTGTCAGTGTGTTAATATTACTGAGGACAGTGGGGATGTTTTACACTTCACAGGGTGTATCTGACTGTGGGTCATGATATACACAGTGTGTCAGTGAGTGTGTTAATATTAATCTGTGTTCTCTGTCAGTGTGTTAATATTACTGAGGACAGTGGCGGTGTTTTGCACTTCACAGGGTGTATCTGACTGTGGGTCATGATATACACAGTGTGTCAGTGAGTGTGTTAATATGAATCTGTGTTCTCTGTCAATGTGTTAATATTACTGAGGACAGTGGGGGTGTTTTACACTTCACAGGGTGTATCTGACTGTGGGTCATGATATACACAGTGTGTCAGTGAGTGTGTTAATATTAATCTGTGTTCTCTGTCAGTGTGTTAATATTACTGAGGACAGTGGGGGTGTTTTACACTTCACAGGGTGTATCTGACTGTGGGTCATGATATACACAGTGTGTCAGTGAGTGTGTTAATATTAATCTGTGTTCTCTGTCAGTGTGTTAATATTACTGAGGACAGTGGGGGTGTTTTACACTTCACAGGGTGTATCTGACTGTGGGTCATGATGTACACAGTGTGTCAGTGAGTGTGTTAATATTAATCTGTGTTCTCTGTCAGGTGTTAATATTACTGAGGACAGTGGGGATGTTTTACACTTCACAGGGTGTATCTGACTGTGGGTCATGATGTACACAGTGTGTCAGTGAGTGTGTTAATATTAATCTGTGTTCTCTATCAGTGTGTTAATATTCCTGAGGACAGTGGGGATGTTTTACACTTCACAGGGTGTATCTGACTGTGGGTCATGATATACACAGTGTGTCAGTGAGTGTGTTAATATTAATCTGTAACAAAAACAAGAAATGCTGGATTCACTCAGCAGGTCTGGCAGCATCTGTGGAAAGAGAAGCAGAGTTAACGTTTCGGGTCAGTGACCCTTCTTCGGAACTGACAAATATTAGAAAAGTCACAGATTATAAACAAGTGAGGTGGGGGTTGGGCAAGAGATAACAAAGGAGAAGGTGCAGATTGGACCAGGCCACATAGCTGACCAAAAGGTCACGGAGCAAAGGCAAACAATATGTTAATGGTGTGTTGAAAGACAAAGCATTAGTACAGATTAGGTGTGAATATACTGAATATAGAACATCAGCAAGTGCAAACCTAGAGAAAAACAACCTGAAAAAAACAGTGGGTAAGCAAACTGAACAAACTAAGATGAAATGAAATAAATGCAAAAAATGTAAAAAGGAATGCAAAAAAAAAGGAAGAAAAATTAACTAAAAATGACTAAAAATGAAAGTAAAGTGGGGGGCTGTCATGCTCTGAAATTATTGAACTCAATGTTCAGTCCGGCAGGCTGTAGTGTGCCTAATCGGTAGATGAGATGCTGTTCCTCGAGCTTGCGTTGATGTTCACTGGAACACTGCAGCAATCCCAGGACAGAGATGTGAGCATGAGAGCAGGGGGGAGTGTTGAAATGGCAAGCAACCGGAAGCTCAGGGTCCTGCTTGCGGACTGAGCGGAGATGTTCCGCAAAGCGGTCACCCAGTCTGCGCTTGGTCTCCCCAATGTAGAGGAGACCACACTGTGAGCAGCGAATACAGTATACTACATTGAAAGAAGTACAAGTAAATCGCTGCTTCACCTGAAAGGAGTGTTTGGGGCCTGGGATAGTGAGGAGAGAGGAGGTAAATGGGCAGGTGTTACACCTCCTGCGATTGCAAGGGAAGGTGCCCTGGGACGGGGACGAGGTGGTGGGGGTAATGGAGGAGTGGACCAGGGTGTCGCGGAGGGAACGATCCCTTCGGAATGCTGACAGGGGAAGGGAGGGGAAGATGCGACTGGTAGTGGCATCACGCTGGAGGTGGCGAAAATGGCGGAGGATGATCCTTTGGATATGGAGGCTGGTGGGATGAAAAGTGAGGACAAGGGGAACCCTGTCACGGTTCTGGGAGGGAGGGGAAGGGGTGAGGGTAGAGGTGCGGGGAATGGGTCGGACACGGTTGAGGGCCCTGTCAACCACAGTGGGGGGAAATCCTCGGTTGAGGAAAAAGGAGGTCATATCAGAAGCACCGTCTGTGTTCTCTGTCAGTGTGTTAATATTGCTGAGGACAGTGGGGGTGTTTTACACTTCACAGGGTGTATCTGACTGTGGGTCATGATATACACAGTGTGTCAGTGAGTGTGTTAATATTAATCTGTGTTCTCTGTCAGTGTGTTAATATTCCTGAGGACAGTGGGGGTGTTTTACACTTCACAGGGTGTATCTGACTGTGGGTCATGATATACACAGTGTGTCAGTGAGTGTGTTAATATTAATCTGTGTTCTCTGTCAGTGTGTTAATATTACTGAGGACAGTGGGGGTGTTTTACACTTCACAGGGTGTATCTGACTGTGGGTCATGATATACACAGTGTGTCAGTGAGTGTGTTAATATTAATCTGTGTTCTCTGTCAGGTGTTAATATTACTGAGGACAGTGGGGATGTTTTACACTTCACAGGGTGTATCTGACTGTGGGTCATGATGTACACAGTGTGTCAGTGAGTGTGTTAATATTAATCTGTGTTCTCTATCAGTGTGTTAATATTCCTGAGGACAGTGGGGATGTTTTACACTTCACAGGGTGTATCTGACTGTGGGTCATGATATACACAGTGTGTCAGTGAGTGTGTTAATATTAATCTGTAACAAAAACAAGAAATGCTGGATTCACTCAGCAGGTCTGGCAGCATCTGTGGAAAGAGAAGCAGAGTTAACGTTTCGGGTCAGTGACCCTTCTTCGGAACTGACAAATATTAGAAAAGTCACAGATTATAAACAAGTGAGGTGGGGGTTGGGCAAGAGATAACAAAGGAGAAGGTGCAGATTGGACCAGGCCACATAGCTGACCAAAAGGTCACGGAGCAAAGGCAAACAATATGTTAATGGTGTGTTGAAAGACAAAGCATTAGTACAGATTAGGTGTGAATATACTGAATATAGAACATCAGCAAGTGCAAACCTAGAGAAAAACAACCTGAAAAAAACAGTGGGTAAGCAAACTGAACAAACTAAGATGAAATGAAATAAATGCAAAAAATGTAAAAAGGAATGCAAAAAAAAAGGAAGAAAAATTAACTAAAAATGACTAAAAATGAAAGTAAAGTGGGGGGCTGTCATGCTCTGAAATTATTGAACTCAATGTTCAGTCCGGCAGGCTGTAGTGTGCCTAATCGGTAGATGAGATGCTGTTCCTCGAGCTTGCGTTGATGTTCACTGGAACACTGCAGCAATCCCAGGACAGAGATGTGAGCATGAGAGCAGGGGGGAGTGTTGAAATGGCAAGCAACCGGAAGCTCAGGGTCCTGCTTGCGGACTGAGCGGAGATGTTCCGCAAAGCGGTCACCCAGTCTGCGCTTGGTCTCCCCAATGTAGAGGAGACCACACTGTGAGCAGCGAATACAGTATACTACATTGAAAGAAGTACAAGTAAATCGCTGCTTCACCTGAAAGGAGTGTTTGGGGCCTGGGATAGTGAGGAGAGAGGAGGTAAATGGGCAGGTGTTACACCTCCTGCGATTGCAAGGGAAGGTGCCCTGGGACGGGGACGAGGTGGTGGGGGTAATGGAGGAGTGGACCAGGGTGTCGCGGAGGGAACGATCCCTTCGGAATGCTGACAGGGGAAGGGAGGGGAAGATGCGACTGGTAGTGGCATCACGCTGGAGGTGGCGAAAATGGCGGAGGATGATCCTTTGGATATGGAGGCTGGTGGGATGAAAAGTGAGGACAAGGGGAACCCTGTCACGGTTCTGGGAGGGAGGGGAAGGGGTGAGGGTAGAGGTGCGGGGAATGGGTCGGACACGGTTGAGGGCCCTGTCAACCACAGTGGGGGGAAATCCTCGGTTGAGGAAAAAGGAGGTCATATCAGAAGCACCGTCTGTGTTCTCTGTCAGTGTGTTAATATTGCTGAGGACAGTGGGGGTGTTTTACACTTCACAGGGTGTATCTGACTGTGGGTCATGATATACACAGTGTGTCAGTGAGTGTGTTAATATTAATCTGTGTTCTCTGTCAGTGTGTTAATATTCCTGAGGACAGTGGGGGTGTTTTACACTTCACAGGGTGTATCTGACTGTGGGTCATGATATACACAGTGTGTCAGTGAGTGTGTTAATATTAATCTGTGTTCTCTGTCATTGTGTTAATATTGCTGAGGACAGTGGGGATGTTTTACACTTCACAGGGTGTATCTGACTGTGGGTCATGATATACACAGTGTGTCAGTGAGTGTGTTAATATTAATCTGTGTTCTCTGTCAGTGTGTTAATATTCCTGAGGACAGTGGGGGTGTTTTACACTTCACAGGGTGTATCTGACTGTGGGTCATGATATACACAGTGTGTCAGTGAGTGTGTTAATATTAATCTGTGTTCTCTGTCAGTGTGTTAATATTGCTGAGGACAGTGGGGGTGTTTTACACTTCACAGGGTGTATCTGACTGTGGGTCATGATGGACACAGTGTATCAGTGAGTGTGTTAATATTAATCTGTGTTCTCTGTCAGTGTGTTAATATTCCTGAGGACAGTGGGGGTGTTTTACACTTCACAGGGTGTATCTGACTGTGGGTCATGATATGCACAGTGTGTCAGTGAGTGTGTTAATATTAATCTGTGTTCTCTGTCAGTGTGTTAATATTCCTGAGGACAGTGGGGGTGTTTTATACTTCACAGGGTGTATCTGACTGTGGGTCATGATATACACAGTGTGTCAGTGAGTGTGTTAATATTAATCTGTGTTCTCTGTCAGTGTGTTAATAATACTGAGGACAGTGGGGGTGTTTTACACTTCACAGGGTGTATCTGAAGGTGGGTCATGGTGTACACAGTGTGTCAGTGAGTATTTTAATATTAATCTGTGTTCTCTGTCAGTGTGTTAATATTCCTGAGGACAGTGGGGGTGTTTTACACTTCACAGGGTTTATCTGACTGTGGGTCATGATATACACAGTGTGTCAGTGAGTGTGTTAATATTAATCTGTGTTCTCTGTCAGTGTGTTAATATTACTGAGGACAGTGGGGGTGTTTTACACTTCACAGGGTGTATCTGACTGTGGGTCATGATATACACAGTGTGTCAGTGAGTGTGTTAATATTAATCTGTGTTCTCTGTCAGTGTGTTAATATTACTGAGGACAGTGTGGGGTGTTTTACACTTCACAGGGTTTATCTGACTGTGGGTCATGATATACACAGTGTGTCAGTGAGTGTGTTAATATTAATCTGTGTTCTCTGTCAGTGTGTTAATATTACTGAGGACAGTGGGGATGTTTTACACTTCACAGGGTGTATCTGACTGTGGGTCATGATATACACAGTGTGTCAGTGAGTGTGTTAATATTAATCTGTGTTCTCTGTCAGTGTGTTAATATTACTGAGGACAGTGGCGGTGTTTTGCACTTCACAGGGTGTATCTGACTGTGGGTCATGATATACACAGTGTGTCAGTGAGTGTGTTAATATTAATCTGTGTTCTCTGTCAATGTGTTAATATTACTGAGGACAGTGGGGGTGTTTTACACTTCACAGGGTGTATCTGACTGTGGGTCATGATATACACAGTGTGTCAGTGAGTGTGTTAATATTAATCTGTGTTCTCTGTCAGTGTGTTAATATTACTGAGGACAGTGGGGGTGTTTTACACTTCACAGGGTGTATCTGACTGTGGGTCATGATATACACAGTGTGTCAGTGAGTGTGTTAATATTAATCTGTGTTCTCTGTCAGTGTGTTAATATTACTGAGGACAGTGGGGGTGTTTTACACTTCACAGGGTGAATCTGACTGTGGGTCATGATATACACAGTGTGTCAGTGAGTGTGCTTATATTAATCTGTGTTCTCTGTCAGTGTGCTAATATTACTGAGGACAGTGGGGGTGTTTTACACTTCACAGGGTGTATCTGGCTGTGGGTCATGATATACACAGTGTGTCAGTGAGTGTGTTAATATTAATCTGTGTTCTCTGTCAGTGTGTTAATATTCCTGAGGACAGTGGGGGTGTTTTACACTTCACAGGGTGTATCTGACTGTGGGTCATGATATACACAGTGTGTCAGTGAGTGTGTTAATATTAATCTGTGTTCTCTGTCAGTGTGTTAATATTACTGAGGACAGTGGGGATGTTTTACACTTCACAGGGTGTATCTGACTGTGGGTCATGATATACACAGTGTGTCAGTGAGCGTGTTAATATTAATCTGTGTTCTCTGTCAGTGTGTTAATATTACTGAGGACAGTGGGGGTGTTTTACACTTCACAGGGTGTATCTGACTGTGGTCATGATATACACAGTGTGTCAGTGAGTGTGTTAATATTAATCTGTGTTCTCTGTCAGTGTGTTAATATTACTGAGGACAGTGGGGGTGTTTTACACTTCACAGGGTTTATCTGACTGTGGGTCATGATATACACAGTGTGTCAGTGAGTGTGTTAATATTAATCTGTGTTCTCTGTCAGTGTGTTAATATTACTGAGGACAGTGGGGATGTTTTACACTGCACAGGGTTTATCTGACTGTGGGTCATGATATACACAGTGTGTCAGTGAGTGTGTTAATATTAATCTGTGTTCTCTGTCAGTGTGTTAATATTACTGAGGACAGTGGGGGTGTTTTACACTTCACAGGGTGTATCTGACTGTGGGTCATGATATACACAGTGTGTCAGTGAGTGTGTTAATATTAATCTGTGTTCTCTGTCAGTGTGTTAATATTACTGAGGACAGTGGGGATGTTTTACAATTCACAGGGTGTATCTGACTGTGGGTCATGATGTACACAGTGTGTCAGTGAGTGTGTTAATATTAATCTGTGTTCTCTGTCAGTGTGTTAATATTACTGAGGACAGTGGGGGTGTTTTACACTTCACAGGGTATATCTGACTGTGGGTCATGATATACACAGTGTGTCAGTGAGTGTGTTAATATTAATCTGTGTTCTCTGTCAGTGTGTTAATATTCCTGAGGACAGTGGGGATGTTTTACACTTCACAGGGTGTATCTGACTGTGGGTCATGATATACACAGTGTGTCAGTGAGTGTGTTAATATTAATCTGTGTTCTCTGTCAGTGTGTTAATATTACTGAGGACAGTGGGGGTGTTTTACACTTCACAGGGTGTATCTGACTGTGGGTCATGATATACACAGTGTGTCAGTGAGTGTGTTAATATTAATCTGTGTTCTCTGTCAGTGTGTTAATATTACTGAGGACAGTGGGGATGTTTTACACTTCACAGGGTGTATCTGACTGTGGGTCATGATGTACACAGTGTGTCAGTGAGTGTGTTAATATTAATCTGTGTTCTCTGTCAGTGTGTTAATATTACTGAGGACAGTGGGGGTGTTTTACACTTCACAGGGTGTATCTGACTGTGGGTCATGATGTACACAGTGTGTCAGTGAGTGTGTTAATATTAATCTGTGTTCTCTGTCAGTGTGTTAATATTCCTGAGGACAGTGGGGGTGTTTTACACTTCACAGGGTGTATCTGACTGTGGGTCATGATATACACAGTGTGTCAGTGAGTGTGTTAATATTAATCTGTGTTCTCTGTCAGTGTGTTAATATTACTGAGGACAGTGGGGGCGTTTTACACTTCACAGGGTGTATCTGACTGTTGGTCATGATATACACAGTGTGTCAGTGAGTGTGTTAATATTAATCTGTGTTCTCTGTCAGTGTGTTAATATTACTGAGGACAGTGGGGGTGTTTTACACTTCACAGTGTGTATCTGACTGTGGGTCATGAGATACACAGTGTGTCAGTGAGTGTGTTAATATTAATCTGTGTTCTCTGTCAGTGTGTTAATATTACTGAGGACAGTGGGGGTGTTTTACACTTCACAGGGTGTATCTGACTGTGAGTCATGATATACACAGTGTGTCAGTGAGTGTGTTAATATTAATCTGTGTTCTCTGTCAGTGTGTTAATATTACTGAGGACAGTGGGGATGTTTTACACTTCACCGGGTGTATCTGACTGTGGGTCATGATATACACAGTGTGTCAGTGAGTGTGTTAATATTAATCTGTGTTCTCTGTCAGTGTGTTAATATTACTGAGGACAGTGGGGGTATTTTACACTTCACAGGGTGTTTCTGACTGTGGGTCATGATATACACAGTGTGTCAGTGAGTGTGTTAATATTAATCTGTGTTCTCTGTCAGTGTGTTAATATTACTGAGGACAGTGGGGGTGTTTTACACTTCACAGGGTGTATCTGACTGTGGGTCATGATATACACAGTGTGTCAGTGAGGGTGTTAATATTAATCTGTGTTCTCTGTCAGTGTGTTAATATTACTGAGGACAGTGGGGGTGTTTTACACTTCACAGGGTGTATCTGACTGTGGGTCATGATATACACAGTGTGTCAGTGAGTGTGTTAATATTAATCTGTGTTCTCTGTCAGTGTGTTAATATTACTGAGGACAGTGGGGGTGTTTTACACTTCACAGGGTTAATCTGACTGTGGGTCATGATATACACAGTGTGTCAGTGAGTGTGTTAATATTAATCTGTGTTCTCTGTCAGTGTGTTAATATTACTGAGGACAGTGGGGATGTTTTACACTTCACAGGGTGTATCTGACTGTGGGTCATGATATACACAGTGTGTCAGTGAGTGTGTTAATATTAATCTGTGTTCTCTGTCAGTGTGTTAATATTACTGAGGACAGTGGGGGTGTTTTACACTTCACAGGGTGTATCTGACTGTGGGTCATGATATACACAGTGTGTCAGTGAGTGTGTTAATATTAATCTGTGTTCTCTGTCAGTGTGTTAATATTCCTGAGGACAGTGGGGGTGTTTTACACTTCACAGGGTGTATCTGACTGTGGGTCATGATATACACAGTGTGTCAGTGAGTGTGTTAATATTAATCTGTGTTCTCTGTCAGTGTGTTAATATTACTGAGGACAGTGGGGGTGTTTTACTCTTCACAGGGTGTATCTGACTGTGGGTCATGATATACACAGTGTGTCAGTGAGTGTGTTAATATTAATCTGTGTTCTCTGTCAGTGTGTTAATAATACTGAGGACAGTGGGGATGTTTTACACTTCACAGGGTGTATCTGACTGTGGGTCATGATGTACACAGTGTGTCAGTGAGTGTGTTAATATTAATCTGTGTTCTCTGTCAGTGTGTTAATATTCCTGAGGACAGTGGGGGTGTTTTACACTTCACAGGGTGTATCTGACTGTGGGTCATGATATACACAGTGTGTCAGTGAGTGTGTTAATATTAATCTGTGTTCTCTGTCAGTGTGTTAATATTACTGAGGACAGTGGGGGCGTTTTACACTTCACAGGGTGTATCTGACTGTTGGTCATGATATACACAGTGTGTCAGTGAGTGTGTTAATATTAATCTGTGTTCTCTGTCAGTGTGTTAATATTACTGAGGACAGTGGGGGTGTTTTACACTTCACAGTGTGTATCTGACTGTGGGTCATGATATACACAGTGTTTCAGTGAGTGTGTTAATATTAATCTGTGTTCTCTGTCAGTGTGTTAATATTACTGAGGACAGTGGGGGTGTTTTACACTTCACAGGGTGTATCTGACTGTGGGTCATGATCTACACAGTGTGTCAGTGAGTGTGTTAATATTAATCTGTGTTCTCTGTCAGTGTGTTAATATTGCTGAGGACAGTGGGGGTGTTTTACATTTCACAGGGTGTATCTGACTGTGGGTCATGATGTACACAGTGTGTCAGTGAGTGTGTTAATATTAATCTGTGTTCTCTGTCAGTGTGTTAATATTACTGAGGACAGTGGGGGTGTTTTACACTTCACAGGGTGTATCTGACTGTGGGTCATGATGTACACAGTGTGTCAGTGAGTGTGTTAATATTAATCTGTGTTCTCTGTCAGTGTGTTAATATTGCTGAGGACAGTGGGGGTGTTTTACACTTCACAGGGTGTATCTGACTGTGGGTCATGATGTACACAGTGTGTCAGTGAGTGTGTTAATATTAATCTGTGTTCTCTGTCAGTGTGTTAATATTACTGAGGACAGTGGGGGTGTTTTACACTTCACAGGGTGTATCTGACTGTGGGTCATGATATACACAGTGTGTCAGTGAGTGTGTTAATATTAATCTGTGTTCTCTGTCAGTGTGTTAATATTACTGAGGACAGTGGGGGTGTTTTACACTTCACAGGGTGTATCTGACTGTGGGTCATGATATACACAGTGTGTCAGTGAGTGTGTTAATATTAATCTGTGTTCTCTGTCAGTGTGTTAATATTACTGAGGACAGTGGGGGTGTTTTACACTTCACAGGGTGTATCTGACTGTGGGCCATGAGATACACAGTGTGTCAGTGAGTGTGTTAATATTAATCTGTGTTCTCTGTCAGTGTGTTAATATTACTGAGGACAGTGGGGGTGTTTTACACTTCACAGGGTGTATCTGACTGTGAGTCATGATATACACAGTGTGTCAGTGAGTGTGTTAATATTAATCTGTGTTCTCTGTCAGTGTGTTAATATTACTGAGGACAGTGGGGATGTTTTACACTTCACCGGGTGTATCTGACTGTGGGTCATGATATACACAGTGTGTCAGTGAGTGTGTTAATATTAATCTGTGTTCTCTGTCAGTGTGTTAATATTACTGAGGACAGTGGGGGTATTTTACACTTCACAGGGTGTTTCTGACTGTGGGTCATGATATACACAGTGTGTCAGTGAGTGTGTTAATATTAATCTGTGTTCTCTGGCAGTGTGTTAATATTACCGAGGACAGTGGGGGTGTTTTACACTTCACAGGGTTTATCTGACTGTGGGGCATGATATACACAGTGTGTCAGTGAGTGTGTTAATATTAATCTGTGTTCTCTGTCAGTGTGTTAATATTACTGAGGACAGTGGGGGTGTTTTACACTTCACAGGGTGTAACTGACTCTGGGTCATGATATACACAGTGTGTCAGTGAGTGTGTTAATATTAATCTGTGTTCTCTGTCAGTGTGTTAATATTACTGAGGACAGTGGGGGTGTTTTACACTTCACAGGGTGTATCTGACTCTGGGTCATGATATACACAGTGTGTCAGTGAGTGTGTTAATATTAATCTGTGTTCTCTGTCAGTGTGTTAATATTACTGAGGACAGTGGGGGTGTTTTACACTTCACAGGGTGTATCTGACTGTGGGTCATGATATACACAGTTTGTCAGTGAGTGTGTTAATATTAATCTGTGTTCTCTGTCACTGTGTTAATATTACTGAGGACAGTGGGGGTGTTTTACACTTCACAGGGTGTATCTGACTGTGGGTCATGATATACACAGTGTGTCAGTGAGTGTGTTAATATTAATCTGTGTTCTCTGTCAGTGTGTTAATATTACTGAGGACAGTGGGGGTGTTTTACACTTCACAGGGTGTATCTGACTGTGGGTCATGATATACACAGTGTGTCAGTGAGTGTGTTAATATTAATCTGTGTTCTCTGTCAGTGTGTTAATATTACTGAGGACAGTGGGGGTGTTTTACACTTCACAGGGTGTATCTGACTGTGGGCCATGAGATACACAGTGTGTCAGTGAGTGTGTTAATATTAATCTGTGTTCTCTGTCAGTGTGTTAATATTACTGAGGACAGTGGGGGTGTTTTACACTTCACAGGGTGTATCTGACTGTGAGTCATGATATACACAGTGTGTCAGTGAGTGTGTTAATATTAATCTGTGTTCTCTGTCAGTGTGTTAATATTACTGAGGACAGTGGGGATGTTTTACACTTCACCGGGTGTATCTGACTGTGGGTCATGATATACACAGTGTGTCAGTGAGTGTGTTAATATTAATCTGTGTTCTCTGTCAGTGTGTTAATATTACTGAGGACAGTGGGGGTATTTTACACTTCACAGGGTGTTTCTGACTGTGGGTCATGATATACACAGTGTGTCAGTGAGTGTGTTAATATTAATCTGTGTTCTCTGGCAGTGTGTTAATATTACCGAGGACAGTGGGGGTGTTTTACACTTCACAGGGTTTATCTGACTGTGGGTCATGATATACACAGTGTGTCAGTGAGTGTGTTAATATTAATCTGTGTTCTCTGTCAGTGTGTTAATATTACTGAGGACAGTGGGGGTGTTTTACACTTCACAGGGTGTAACTGACTCTGGGTCATGATATACACAGTGTGTCAGTGAGTGTGTTAATATTAATCTGTGTTCTCTGTCAGTGTGTTAATATTACTGAGGACAGTGGGGGTGTTTTACACTTCACAGGGTGTATCTGACTCTGGGTCATGATATACACAGTGTGTCAGTGAGTGTGTTAATATTAATCTGTGTTCTCTGTCAGTGTGTTAATATTACTGAGGACAGTGGGGGTGTTTTACACTTCACAGGGTGTATCTGACTGTGGGTCATGATATACACAGTGTGTCAGTGAGTGTGTTAATATTAATCTGTGTTCTCTGTCAGTGTGTTAATATTCCTGAGGACAGTGGGGGTGTTTTACACTTCACAGGGTGTATCTGACTGTGGGTCATGAGATACACAGTGTGTCAGTGAGTGTGTTAATATTAATCTGTGTTCTCTGTCAGTGTGTTAATATTCCTGAGGACAGTAGGGGTGTTTTACACTTCACAGGGTGTATCTGACTGTGGGTCATGATTTACACAGTGTGTCAGTGAGTGTGTTAATATTAATCTGTGTTCTCTGTCAGTGTGTTAATATTACTGAGGACAGTGGGGATGTTTTACACTTCACAGGGTGTATCTGACTGTGGGTCATGATTTACACAGTGTGTCAGTGAGTGTGTTAATATTAATCTGTGTTCTCTGTCAGTGTTTTAATATTACTGAGGACAGTGGGGATGTTTTACACTTCACAGGGTGTATCTGACTGTGGGTCATGATTTACACAGTGTGTCAGTGAGTGTGTTAATATTAATCTTTGTTCTCTGTCAGTGTGTTAATATTACTGAGGACAGTGGGGGTGTTTTACACTTCACAGGGTGTATCTGACTGTGGGTCATGATATACACAGTGTGTCAGTGAGTGTGTTAATATTAATCTGTGTTCTCTGTCAGTGTCTTAATATTACTGAGGACAGTGGGGGTGTTTTACACTTCACAGGGTGTATCTGACTGTGGGACATGATATACACAGTGTGTCAGTGAGTGTGTTAATATTAATCTGTGTACTCTGTCAGTGTGTTAATATTCCTGAGGACAGTGGGGGTGTTTTACACTTCACAAGGTGTATCTGACTGTGGGTCATGATATACACAGTGTGTCAGTGAGTGTGTTAATATTAATCTGTGTTCTCTGTCAGTGTGTTAATATTACTGACGACAGTGGGGGTGTTTTACACTTCACAGGGTGTATCTGAATGTGGGTCATGATATACACAGTGTGTCAGTGAGTGTGTTAATATTAATCTGTGTTCTCTGTCAGTGTGTTAATATTACTGAGGACAGTGGGGGTGTTTTACACTTCACAGGGTGTATCTGACTGTGGGTCATGATATACACAGTGTGTCAGTGAGTGTGTTAATATTAATCTGTGTTCTCTGTCAGTGTGTTAATATTACTCAGGACAGTGGGGGTGTTTTACACTTCACAGGGTGTATCTGACTGTGGGTCATGATGCACACAGTGTGTCAGTGAGTGTGTTAATATTAATCTGTGTTCTCTGTCAGTGTGTTAATATTCCTGAGGACAGTGGGGATGTTTTACACTTCACAGGGTGTATCTGACTGTGGGTCATGATATACACAGTGTGTCAGTGAGTGTGTTAATATTAATCTGTGTTCTCTGTCAGTGTGTTAATATTACTGAGGACAGTGGGGATGTTTTACACTTCACAGGTTGTATCTGACTGTGGGTCATGATTTACACAGTGTGTCAGTGAGTGTGTTAATATTAATCTTTGTTCTCTGTCAGTGTGTTAATATTACTGAGGACAGTGGGGATGTTTTACACTTCACAGGGTTTATCTGACTGTGGGTCATGATATACACAGTGTGTCAGTGAGTGTGTTAATATTAATCTGTGTTGTCTGTCAGTGTGTTAATATTACTGAGGACAGTGGGGGTGTTTTACACTTCACAGGGTGTATCTGACTGTGGGTCATGATATACACAGTGTGTCAGTGAGTGTGTTAATATTAATCTGTGTTCTCTGGCAGTGTGTTAATATTACCGAGGACAGTGGGGGTGTTTTACACTTCACAGGGTTTATCTGACTGTGGGTCATGATATACACAGTGTGTCAGTGAGTGTGTTAATATTAATCTGTGTTCTCTGTCAGTGTGTTAATATTACTGAGGACAGTGGGGATGTTTTACACTTCACAGGGTGTATCTGACTCTGGGTCATGATATACACAGTGTGTCAGTGAGTGTGTTAATATTAATCTGTGTTCTCTGTCAGTGTGTTAATATTACTGAGGACAGTGGGGGTGTTTTACACTTCACAGGGTGTATCTGACTGTGGGTCATGATGTACACAGTGTGTCAGTGAGTGTGTTAATATTAATCTGTGTTCTCTGCAGTGTGTTAATATTACTGAGGACAGTGGGGGTGTTTTACACTTCACAGGGTGTATCTGACTGTGGGTCATGATATACACAGTGTGTCAGTGAGTGTGTTAATATTAATCTGTGTTCTCTGTCAGTGTGTTAATATTCCTGAGGACAGTGGGGGTGTTTTACACTTCACAGGGTGTATCTGACTGTGGTTCATGAGATACACAGTGTGTCAGTGAGTGTGTTAATATTAATCTGTGTTCTCTGTCAGTGTGTTAATATTCCTGAGGACAGTGGGGGTGTTTTACACTTCACAGGGTGTATCTGACTGTGGGTCATGATTTACACAGTGTGTCAGTGAGTGTGTTAATATTAATCTGTGTTCTCTGTCAGTGTGTTAATATTACTGAGGACAGTGGGGATGTTTTACACTTCACAGGGTGTATCTGACTGTGGGTCATGATTTACACAGTGTGTCAGTGAGTGTGTTAATATTAATCTTTGTTCTCTGTCAGTGTGTTAATATTACTGAGGACAGTGGGGATGTTTTACACTTCACAGGGTGTATCTGACTGTGGGTCATGATTTACACAGTGTGTCAGTGAGTGTGTTAATATTAATCTGTGTTCTCTGTCAGTGTTTTAATATTACTGAGGACAGTGGGGATGTTTTACACTTCACAGGGTGTATCTGACTGTGGGTCATGATTTACACAGTGTGTCAGTGAGTGTGTTAATATTAATCTTTGTTCTCTGTCAGTGTGTTAATATTACTGAGGACAGTGGGGGTGTTTTACACTTCACAGGGTGTATCTGACTGTGGGTCATGATATACACAGTGTGTCAGTGAGTGTGTTAATATTAATCTGTGTTCTCTGTCAGTGTCTTAATATTACTGAGGACAGTGGGGGTGTTTTACACTTCACAGGGTGTATCTGACTGTGGGACATGATATACACAGTGTGTCAGTGAGTGTGTTAATATTAATCTGTGTACTCTGTCAGTGTGTTAATATTCCTGAGGACAGTGGGGGTGTTTTACACTTCACAGGGTGTATCTGACTGTGGGTCATGATATACACAGTGTGTCAGTGAGTGTGTTAATATTAATCTGTGTTCTCTGTCAGTGTGTTAATATTACTGAGGACAGTGGGGGTGTTTTACACTTCACAAGGTGTATCTGACTGTGGGTCATGATATACACAGTGTGTCAGTGAGTGTGTTAATATTAATCTGTGTTCTCTGTCAGTGTGTTAATATTACTGACGACAGTGGGGGTGTTTTACACTTCACAGGGTGTATCTGAATGTGGGTCATGATATACACAGTGTGTCAGTGAGTGTGTTAATATTAATCTGTGTTCTCTGTCAGTGTGTTAATATTACTGAGGACAGTGGGGGTGTTTTACACTTCACAGGGTGTATCTGACTGTGGGTCATGATATACACAGTGTGTCAGTGAGTGTCTTAATATTAATCTGTGTTCTCTGTCAGTGTGTTAATATTACTGAGGACAGTGGGGGTGTTTTACACTTCACAGGGTGTATCTGACTGTGGGTCATGATGCACACAGTGTGTCAGTGAGTGTGTTAATATTAATCTGTGTTCTCTGTCAGTGTGTTAATATTACTGAGGACAGTGGGGATGTTTTACACTTCACAGGGTGTATCTGACTGTGGGTCATGATATACACAGTGTGTCAGTGAGTGTGTTAATATTAATCTGTGTTCTCTGTCAGTGTGTTAATATTACTGAGGACAGTGGGGATGTTTTACACTTCACAGGTTGTATCTGACTGTGGGTCATGATTTACACAGTGTGTCAGTGAGTGTGTTAATATTAATCTTTGTTCTCTGTCAGTGTGTTAATATTACTGAGGACAGTGGGGATGTTTTACACTTCACAGGGTTTATCTGACTGTGGGTCATGATATACACAGTGTGTCAGTGAGTGTGTTAATATTAATCTGTGTTGTCTGTCAGTGTGTTAATATTACTGAGGACAGTGGGGGTGTTTTACACTTCACAGGGTGTATCTGACTGTGGGTCATGATATACACAGTGTGTCAGTGAGTGTGTTAATATTAATCTGTGCTCTCTGTCAGTGTGTTAATATTACTGAGGACAGTGGGGGTGTTTTACACTTCACAGGGTGTATCTGACTGTGGGTCATGATATACACAGTGTGTCAGTGAGTGTGTTAATATTAATCTGTGTTCTCTGTCAGTGTGTTAATATTACTGAGGACAGTGGGGGTGTTTTACACTTCACAGGGTGTATCTGACTGTGGGTCATGATATACACAGTGTGTCAGTGAGTGTGTTAATATTAATCTGTGTTCTCTGTCAGTGTGTTAATATTACTGAGGACATTGGGGATGTTTTACACTTCACAGGGTGTATCTGACTGTGGATCATGATGTACACAGTGTGTCAGTGAGTGTGTTAATATTAATCTGTGTTCTCTGTCAGTGTGTTAATATTCCTGAGGACAGTGGGGGTGTTTTACACTTCACAGGGTGTATCTGACTGTGGGTCATGATATACACAGTGTGTCAGTGAGTGTGTTAATATTAATCTGTGTTCTCTGTCAGTGTGTTAATATTCCTGAGGACAGTGGGGGTGTTTTACACTTCACAGGGTTTATCTGACTGTGGGTCATGATATATACAGTGTGTCAGTGAGTGTGTTAATATTAATCTGTGTTCTCTGTCAGTGTGTGAATATTACTGAGGACAGTGGGGGTGTTTTACACTTCACAGGGTGTATCTGACTGCGGATCATGATATACACAGTGTGTCAGTGAGTGTGTTAATATTAATCTGTGTTCTCTGTCAGTGTGTTAATATTACTGAGGACAGTGGGGGTGTTTTACACTTCACAGGGTTTATCTGACTGTGGGTCATGATATACACAGTGTGTCAGTGAGTGTGTTAATATTAATCTGTGTTCTCTGTCAGTGTGTTAATATTCCTGAGGACAGTGGGGGTGTTTTACACTTCACAGGGTTTATCTGACTGTGGGTCATGATATACACAGTGTGTCAGTGAGTGTGTTAATATTAATCTGTGTTCTCTGTCAGTGTGTTAATATTGCTGAGGACAGTGGGGGTGTTTTACACTTCACAGGGTGTATCTGACTGTGGGTCATGATATACACAGTGTGTCAGTGAGTGTGTTAATATTAATCTGTGTTCTCTGTCAGTGTGTTAATATTCCTGAGGACAGTGGGGGTGTTTTACACTTCACAGGGTTTATCTGACTGTGAGTCATGATATACACAGTGTGTCAGTGAGTGTGTTAATATTAATCTGTGTTCTCTGTCAGTGTGTTAATATTCCTGAGGACAGTGGGGGTGTTTTACACTTCACAGGGTGTATCTGACTGTGGGTCATGATATACACAGTGTGTCAGTGAGTGTGTTAATATTAATCCGTGTTCTCTGTCAGTGTGTTAATATTGCTGAGGACAGTGGGGATGTTTTATACTTCACAGGGTGTATCTGACTGTGGGTCATGATGTACACAGTGTGTCAGTGAGTGTGTTAATATTAATCTGTGTTCTCTGTCAGTGTGTTAATATTACTGAGGACAGTGGGGGTGTTTTACACTTCACAGGGTGTATCTGACTCTGGGTCATGATGTACACAGTGTGTCAGTGAGTGTGTTAATATTAATCTGTGTTCTCTGTCAGTGTGTTAATATTACTGAGGACAGTGGGCATGTTTTACACTTCACAGGGTGTATCTGACTGTGGGTCATGATATACACAGTGTGTCAGTGAGTGTGTTAATATTAATCTGTGTTCTCTGTCAGTGTGTTAATATTACTGAGGACAGTGGGGGTGTTTTACACTTCACAGGGTGTATCTGACTGTGGGTCATGATGTACACAGTGTGTCAGTGAGTGTGTTCATATTAATCTGTGTTCTCTGTCAGTGTGTTAATATTACTGAGGACAGTGGGGGTGTTTTACACTTCACAGGGTGTATCTGACTGTGGGTCATGATGTACACAGTGTGTCAATGAGTGTGTTAATATTAATCTGTGTTCTCTGTCAGTGTGTTAATATTCCTGAGGACAGTGTGGTGTTTTACACTTCACAGGGTTTATCTGACTGTGGGTCATGATATACACAGTGTGTCAGTGAGAGTGTTAATATAAATCTGTGTTCTCTGTCAGTGTGTTAATATTACTGAGGACAGTGGGGGTGTTTTACACTTCACAGGGTGTATCTGACTGTGGGTCATGATATACACAGTGTGTCAGTGAGTGTGTTAATATTAATCTGTGTTCTCTGTCAGTGTGTTAATATTACTGAGGACAGTGGGGGTGTTTTACACTTCACAGGGTGTATCTGACTGCGGGTCATGATGTACACAGTGTGTCAGTGAGTGTGTTAATATTAATCTGTGTTCTCTGTCAGTGTGTTAATATTACTGAGGACAGTGGGGGTGTTTTACACTTCACAGGGTTTATCTGACTGTGGGTCATGATATACACAGTGTGTCAGTGAGTGTGTTAATATTAATCTGTGTTCTCTGTCAGTGTGTTAATATTACTGAGGACAGTGGGGGTGTTTTACACTTCACAGGGTGTATCTGACTGCTTATCATGATGTACACAGTGTGTCAGTGAGTGTGTTAATATTAATCTGTGTTCTCTGTCAGTGTGTTAATATTACTGAGGACAGTGGGGGTGTTTTACACTTCACAGAGTGTATCTGACTGTGGGTCATGATGTACGCAGTGTGTCAGTGAGTGTGTTAATATTAATCTGTGTTCTCTGTCAGTGTGTTAATATTACTGAGGACAGTGGGAATGTTTTACACTTCACAGGATGTATCTGACTGTGGGTCATGATGTACACAGTGTGTCAGTGAGTGTGTTCATATTAATCTGTGTTCTCTGTCAGTGTGTTAATATTACTGAGGACAGTGGGGGTGTTTTACACTTCACAGGGTGTATCTGACTGTGGGTCATGATATACACAGTGTGTCAGTGAGTGTGTTAATATTAATCTGTGTTCTCTGTCAGTGTGTTAATATTACTGAGGACAGTGGGGGTGTTTTACACTTCACAGGGTGTATCTGACTGTGGGTCATGATATACACAGTGTGTCAGTGAGTGTGTTAATATTAATCTGTGTTCTCTGTCAGTGTGTTAATATTCCTGAGGACAGTGGGGGTGTTTTACACTTCACAGGGTGTATCTGAATGTGGGTCATGATATACACAGTGTTTCAGTGAGTGTGTTAATATTAATCTGTGTTCTCTGCAAGTGTGTTAATATTCCTGAGGACAGTCGGGGTGTTTTACACTTCACAGGGTGTATCTGACTGTGGGTCATGACATACACAGTGTGTCAGTGAGTGTGTTAATATTAATCTGTGTTCTCTGTCAGTGTGTTAATATTACTGAGGACAGTGGGGGTGTTTTACACTTCACAGGGTGTATCTGACTGTGGGTCATTATGTACACAGTGTGTCAGTGAGTGTGTTAATATTAATTTGTGTTCTCTGTCAGTGTGTTAATATTACTGAGGACAGTGGGGGTGTTTTACACTTCACAGGGTGTATCTGACTGTGGGTCATGATATACACAGTGTGTCAGTGAGTGTGTTAATATTAATCTGTGTTCTCTGTCAGTGTGTTAATATTACTGAGGACAGTGGGGGCGTTTTACACTTCACAGGGTGTATCTGACTGTTGGTCATGATATACACAGTGTGTCAGTGAGTGTGTTAATATTAATCTGTGTTCTCTGTCAGTGTGTTAATATTACTGAGGACAGTGGGGGTGTTTTACACTTCACAGTGTGTATCTGACTGTGGGTCATGATATACACAGTGTTTCAGTGAGTGTGTTAATATTAATCTGTGTTCTCTGTCAGTGTGTTAATATTACTGAGGACAGTGGGGGTGTTTTACACTTCACAGGGTGTATCTGACTGTGGGTCATGATCTACACAGTGTGTCAGTGAGTGTGTTAATATTAATCTGTGTTCTCTGTCAGTGTGTTAATATTGCTGAGGACAGTGGGGGTGTTTTACATTTCACAGGGTGTATCTGACTGTGGGTCATGATGTACACAGTGTGTCAGTGAGTGTGTTAATATTAATCTGTGTTCTCTGTCAGTGTGTTAATATTACTGAGGACAGTGGGGGTGTTTTACACTTCACAGGGTGTATCTGACTGTGGGTCATGATGTACACAGTGTGTCAGTGAGTGTGTTAATATTAATCTGTGTTCTCTGTCAGTGTGTTAATATTGCTGAGGACAGTGGGGGTGTTTTACACTTCACAGGGTGTATCTGACTGTGGGTCATGATGTACACAGTGTGTCAGTGAGTGTGTTAATATTAATCTGTGTTCTCTGTCAGTGTGTTAATATTCCTGAGGACAGTGGGGGTGTTTTACACTTCACAGGGTGTATCTGACTGTGGGTCATGATATACACAGTGTGTCAGTGAGTGTGTTAATATTAATCTGTGTTCTCTGTCAGTGTGTTAATATTACTGAGGACAGTGGGGGCGTTTTACACTTCACAGGGTGTATCTGACTGTTGGTCATGATATACACAGTGTGTCAGTGAGTGTGTTAATATTAATCTGTGTTCTCTGTCAGTGTGTTAATATTACTGAGGACAGTGGGGGTGTTTTACACTTCACAGTGTGTATCTGACTGTGGGTCATGATATACACAGTGTTTCAGTGAGTGTGTTAATATTAATCTGTGTTCTCTGTCAGTGTGTTAATATTACTGAGGACAGTGGGGGTGTTTTACACTTCACAGGGTGTATCTGACTGTGGGTCATGATCTACACAGTGTGTCAGTGAGTGTGTTAATATTAATCTGTGTTCTCTGTCAGTGTGTTAATATTGCTGAGGACAGTGGGGGTGTTTTACATTTCACAGGGTGTATCTGACTGTGGGTCATGATGTACACAGTGTGTCAGTGAGTGTGTTAATATTAATCTGTGTTCTCTGTCAGTGTGTTAATATTACTGAGGACAGTGGGGGTGTTTTACACTTCACAGGGTGTATCTGACTGTGGGTCATGATGTACACAGTGTGTCAGTGAGTGTGTTAATATTAATCTGTGTTCTCTGTCAGTGTGTTAATATTGCTGAGGACAGTGGGGGTGTTTTACACTTCACAGGGTGTATCTGACTGTGGGTCATGATGTACACAGTGTGTCAGTGAGTGTGTTAATATTAATCTGTGTTCTCTGTCAGTGTGTTAATATTCCTGAGGACAGTGGGGGTGTTTTACACTTCACAGGGTGTATCTGACTGTGGGTCATGATATACACAGTGTGTCAGTGAGTGTGTTAATATTAATCTGTGTTCTCTGTCAGTGTGTTAATATTACTGAGGACAGTGGGGGCGTTTTACACTTCACAGGGTGTATCTGACTGTTGGTCATGATATACACAGTGTGTCAGTGAGTGTGTTAATATTAATCTGTGTTCTCTGTCAGTGTGTTAATATTACTGAGGACAGTGGGGGTGTTTTACACTTCACAGTGTGTATCTGACTGTGGGTCATGATATACACAGTGTTTCAGTGAGTGTGTTAATATTAATCTGTGTTCTCTGTCAGTGTGTTAATATTACTGAGGACAGTGGGGGTGTTTTACACTTCACAGGGTGTATCTGACTGTGGGTCATGATCTACACAGTGTGTCAGTGAGTGTGTTAATATTAATCTGTGTTCTCTGTCAGTGTGTTAATATTGCTGAGGACAGTGGGGGTGTTTTACATTTCACAGGGTGTATCTGACTGTGGGTCATGATGTACACAGTGTGTCAGTGAGTGTGTTAATATTAATCTGTGTTCTCTGTCAGTGTGTTAATATTACTGAGGACAGTGGGGGTGTTTTACACTTCACAGGGTGTATCTGACTGTGGGTCATGATGTACACAGTGTGTCAGTGAGTGTGTTAATATCAATCTGTGTTCTCTGTCAGTGTGTTAATATGCTGAGGACAGTGGGGGTGTTTTACACTTCACAGGGTGTATCTGACTGTGGGTCATGATGTACACAGTGTGTCTGTGAGTGTGTTAATATTAATCTGTGTTCTCTGTCAGTGTGTTAATATTACTGAGGACAGTGGGGGTGTTTTACACTTCACAGGGTGTATCTGACTGTGGGTCATGATATACACAGTGTGTCAGTGAGTGTGTTAATATTAATCTGTGTTCTCTGTCAGTGTGTTAATATTACTGAGGACAGTGGGGGTGTTTTACACTTCACAGGGTGTATCTGACTGTGGGTCATGATATACACAGTGTGTCAGTGAGTGTGTTAATATTAATCTGTGTTCTCTGTCAGTGTGTTAATATTACTGAGGACAGTGGGGGTGTTTTACACTTCACAGGGTGTATCTGACTGTGGGCCATGAGATACACAGTGTGTCAGTGAGTGTGTTAATATTAATCTGTGTTCTCTGTCAGTGTGTTAATATTACTGAGGACAGTGGGGGTGTTTTACACTTCACAGGGTGTATCTGACTGTGAGTCATGATATACACAGTGTGTCAGTGAGTGTGTTAATATTAATCTGTGTTCTCTGTCAGTGTGTTAATATTACTGAGGACAGTGGGGATGTTTTACACTTCACCGGGTGTATCTGACTGTGGGTCATGATATACACAGTGTGTCAGTGAGTGTGTTAATATTAATCTGTGTTCTCTGTCAGTGTGTTAATATTACTGAGGACAGTGGGGGTATTTTACACTTCACAGGGTGTTTCTGACTGTGGGTCATGATATACACAGTGTGTCAGTGAGTGTGTTAATATTAATCTGTGTTCTCTGGCAGTGTGTTAATATTACCGAGGACAGTGGGGGTGTTTTACACTTCACAGGGTTTATCTGACTGTGGGGCATGATATACACAGTGTGTCAGTGAGTGTGTTAATATTAATCTGTGTTCTCTGTCAGTGTGTTAATATTACTGAGGACAGTGGGGGTGTTTTACACTTCACAGGGTGTAACTGACTCTGGGTCATGATATACACAGTGTGTCAGTGAGTGTGTTAATATTAATCTGTGTTCTCTGTCAGTGTGTTAATATTACTGAGGACAGTGGGGGTGTTTTACACTTCACAGGGTGTATCTGACTCTGGGTCATGATATACACAGTGTGTCAGTGAGTGTGTTAATATTAATCTGTGTTCTCTGTCAGTGTGTTAATATTACTGAGGACAGTGGGGGTGTTTTACACTTCACAGGGTGTATCTGACTGTGGGTCATGATATACACAGTGTGTCAGTGAGTGTGTTAATATTAATCTGTGTTCTCTGTCACTGTGTTAATATTACTGAGGACAGTGGGGGTGTTTTACACTTCACAGGGTGTATCTGACTGTGGGTCATGATATACACAGTGTGTCAGTGAGTGTGTTAATATTAATCTGTGTTCTCTGTCAGTGTGTTAATATTACTGAGGACAGTGGGGGTGTTTTACACTTCACAGGGTGTATCTGACTGTGGGTCATGATATACACAGTGTGTCAGTGAGTGTGTTAATATTAATCTGTGTTCTCTGTCAGTGTGTTAATATTACTGAGGACAGTGGGGGTGTTTTACACTTCACAGGGTGTATCTGACTGTGGGCCATGAGATACACAGTGTGTCAGTGAGTGTGTTAATATTAATCTGTGTTCTCTGTCAGTGTGTTAATATTACTGAGGACAGTGGGGGTGTTTTACACTTCACAGGGTGTATCTGACTGTGAGTCATGATATACACAGTGTGTCAGTGAGTGTGTTAATATTAATCTGTGTTCTCTGTCAGTGTGTTAATATTACTGAGGACAGTGGGGATGTTTTACACTTCACCGGGTGTATCTGACTGTGGGTCATGATATACACAGTGTGTCAGTGAGTGTGTTAATATTAATCTGTGTTCTCTGTCAGTGTGTTAATATTACTGAGGACAGTGGGGGTATTTTACACTTCACAGGGTGTTTCTGACTGTGGGTCATGATATACACAGTGTGTCAGTGAGTGTGTTAATATTAATCTGTGTTCTCTGGCAGTGTGTTAATATTACCGAGGACAGTGGGGGTGTTTTACACTTCACAGGGTTTATCTGACTGTGGGTCATGATATACACAGTGTGTCAGTGAGTGTGTTAATATTAATCTGTGTTCTCTGTCAGTGTGTTAATATTACTGAGGACAGTGGGGGTGTTTTACACTTCACAGGGTGTAACTGACTCTGGGTCATGATATACACAGTGTGTCAGTGAGTGTGTTAATATTAATCTGTGTTCTCTGTCAGTGTGTTAATATTACTGAGGACAGTGGGGGTGTTTTACACTTCACAGGGTGTATCTGACTCTGGGTCATGATATACACAGTGTGTCAGTGAGTGTGTTAATATTAATCTGTGTTCTCTGTCAGTGTGTTAATATTACTGAGGACAGTGGGGGTGTTTTACACTTCACAGGGTGTATCTGACTGTGGGTCATGATATACACAGTGTGTCAGTGAGTGTGTTAATATTAATCTGTGTTCTCTGTCAGTGTGTTAATATTCCTGAGGACAGTGGGGGTGTTTTACACTTCACAGGGTGTATCTGACTGTGGGTCATGAGATACACAGTGTGTCAGTGAGTGTGTTAATATTAATCTGTGTTCTCTGTCAGTGTGTTAATATTCCTGAGGACAGTAGGGGTGTTTTACACTTCACAGGGTGTATCTGACTGTGGGTCATGATTTACACAGTGTGTCAGTGAGTGTGTTAATATTAATCTGTGTTCTCTGTCAGTGTGTTAATATTACTGAGGACAGTGGGGATGTTTTACACTTCACAGGGTGTATCTGACTGTGGGTCATGATTTACACAGTGTGTCAGTGAGTGTGTTAATATTAATCTGTGTTCTCTGTCAGTGTTTTAATATTACTGAGGACAGTGGGGATGTTTTACACTTCACAGGGTGTATCTGACTGTGGGTCATGATTTACACAGTGTGTCAGTGAGTGTGTTAATATTAATCTTTGTTCTCTGTCAGTGTGTTAATATTACTGAGGACAGTGGGGGTGTTTTACACTTCACAGGGTGTATCTGACTGTGGGTCATGATATACACAGTGTGTCAGTGAGTGTGTTAATATTAATCTGTGTTCTCTGTCAGTGTCTTAATATTACTGAGGACAGTGGGGGTGTTTTACACTTCACAGGGTGTATCTGACTGTGGGACATGATATACACAGTGTGTCAGTGAGTGTGTTAATATTAATCTGTGTACTCTGTCAGTGTGTTAATATTCCTGAGGACAGTGGGGGTGTTTTACACTTCACAAGGTGTATCTGACTGTGGGTCATGATATACACAGTGTGTCAGTGAGTGTGTTAATATTAATCTGTGTTCTCTGTCAGTGTGTTAATATTACTGACGACAGTGGGGGTGTTTTACACTTCACAGGGTGTATCTGAATGTGGGTCATGATATACACAGTGTGTCAGTGAGTGTGTTAATATTAATCTGTGTTCTCTGTCAGTGTGTTAATATTACTGAGGACAGTGGGGGTGTTTTACACTTCACAGGGTGTATCTGACTGTGGGTCATGATATACACAGTGTGTCAGTGAGTGTGTTAATATTAATCTGTGTTCTCTGTCAGTGTGTTAATATTACTCAGGACAGTGGGGGTGTTTTACACTTCACAGGGTGTATCTGACTGTGGGTCATGATGCACACAGTGTGTCAGTGAGTGTGTTAATATTAATCTGTGTTCTCTGTCAGTGTGTTAATATTCCTGAGGACAGTGGGGATGTTTTACACTTCACAGGGTGTATCTGACTGTGGGTCATGATATACACAGTGTGTCAGTGAGTGTGTTAATATTAATCTGTGTTCTCTGTCAGTGTGTTAATATTACTGAGGACAGTGGGGATGTTTTACACTTCACAGGTTGTATCTGACTGTGGGTCATGATTTACACAGTGTGTCAGTGAGTGTGTTAATATTAATCTTTGTTCTCTGTCAGTGTGTTAATATTACTGAGGACAGTGGGGATGTTTTACACTTCACAGGGTTTATCTGACTGTGGGTCATGATATACACAGTGTGTCAGTGAGTGTGTTAATATTAATCTGTGTTGTCTGTCAGTGTGTTAATATTACTGAGGACAGTGGGGGTGTTTTACACTTCACAGGGTGTATCTGACTGTGGGTCATGATATACACAGTGTGTCAGTGAGTGTGTTAATATTAATCTGTGTTCTCTGGCAGTGTGTTAATATTACCGAGGACAGTGGGGGTGTTTTACACTTCACAGGGTTTATCTGACTGTGGGTCATGATATACACAGTGTGTCAGTGAGTGTGTTAATATTAATCTGTGTTCTCTGTCAGTGTGTTAATATTACTGAGGACAGTGGGGATGTTTTACACTTCACAGGGTGTATCTGACTCTGGGTCATGATATACACAGTGTGTCAGTGAGTGTGTTAATATTAATCTGTGTTCTCTGTCAGTGTGTTAATATTACTGAGGACAGTGGGGGTGTTTTACACTTCACAGGGTGTATCTGACTGTGGGTCATGATGTACACAGTGTGTCAGTGAGTGTGTTAATATTAATCTGTGTTCTCTGCAGTGTGTTAATATTACTGAGGACAGTGGGGGTGTTTTACACTTCACAGGGTGTATCTGACTGTGGGTCATGATATACACAGTGTGTCAGTGAGTGTGTTAATATTAATCTGTGTTCTCTGTCAGTGTGTTAATATTCCTGAGGGCAGTGGGGGTGTTTTACACTTCACAGGGTGTATCTGACTGTGGGTCATGAGATACACAGTGTGTCAGTGAGTGTGTTAATATTAATCTGTGTTCTCTGTCAGTGTGTTAATATTCCTGAGGACAGTGGGGGTGTTTTACACTTCACAGGGTGTATCTGACTGTGGGTCATGATTTACACAGTGTGTCAGTGAGTGTGTTAATATTAATCTGTGTTCTCTGTCAGTGTGTTAATATTACTGAGGACAGTGGGGATGTTTTACACTTCACAGGGTGTATCTGACTGTGGGTCATGATTTACACAGTGTGTCAGTGAGTGTGTTAATATTAATCTTTGTTCTCTGTCAGTGTGTTAATATTACTGAGGACAGTGGGGATGTTTTACACTTCACAGGGTGTATCTGACTGTGGGTCATGATTTACACAGTGTGTCAGTGAGTGTGTTAATATTAATCTGTGTTCTCTGTCAGTGTTTTAATATTACTGAGGACAGTGGGGATGTTTTACACTTCACAGGGTGTATCTGACTGTGGGTCATGATTTACACAGTGTGTCAGTGAGTGTGTTAATATTAATCTTTGTTCTCTGTCAGTGTGTTAATATTACTGAGGACAGTGGGGGTGTTTTACACTTCACAGGGTGTATCTGACTGTGGGTCATGATATACACAGTGTGTCAGTGAGTGTGTTAATATTAATCTGTGTTCTCTGTCAGTGTCTTAATATTACTGAGGACAGTGGGGGTGTTTTACACTTCACAGGGTGTATCTGACTGTGGGACATGATATACACAGTGTGTCAGTGAGTGTGTTAATATTAATCTGTGTACTCTGTCAGTGTGTTAATATTCCTGAGGACAGTGGGGGTGTTTTACACTTCACAGGGTGTATCTGACTGTGGGTCATGATATACACAGTGTGTCAGTGAGTGTG
This sequence comes from Heterodontus francisci, assembly GCF_036365525.1. Classification (NCBI taxonomy): domain Eukaryota; kingdom Metazoa; phylum Chordata; class Chondrichthyes; order Heterodontiformes; family Heterodontidae; genus Heterodontus; species Heterodontus francisci. Next base: position 542,979 of record NW_027141342.1, on the reverse strand, counting down.
TTAATATTAATCTGTGTTCTCTGTCAGTGTGTTAATATTACTGAGGACAGTGGGGGTGTTTTACACTTCACAAGGTGTATCTGACTGTGGGTCATGATATACACAGTGTGTCAGTGAGTGTGTTAATATTAATCTGTGTTCTCTGTCAGTGTGTTAATATTACTGACGACAGTGGGGGTGTTTTACACTTCACAGGGTGTATCTGAATGTGGGTCATGATATACACAGTGTGTCAGTGAGTGTGTTAATATTAATCTGTGTTCTCTGTCAGTGTGTTAATATTACTGAGGACAGTGGGGGTGTTTTACACTTCACAGGGTGTATCTGACTGTGGGTCATGATATACACAGTGTGTCAGTGAGTGTGTTAATATTAATCTGTGTTCTCTGTCAGTGTGTTAATATTACTGAGGACAGTGGGGGTGTTTTACACTTCACAGGGTGTATCTGACTGTGGGTCATGATGCACACAGTGTGTCAGTGAGTGTGTTAATATTAATCTGTGTTCTCTGTCAGTGTGTTAATATTACTGAGGACAGTGGGGATGTTTTACACTTCACAGGGTGTATCTGACTGTGGGTCATGATATACACAGTGTGTCAGTGAGTGTGTTAATATTAATCTGTGTTCTCTGTCAGTGTGTTAATATTACTGAGGACAGTGGGGATGTTTTACACTTCACAGGTTGTATCTGACTGTGGGTCATGATTTACACAGTGTGTCAGTGAGTGTGTTAATATTAATCTTTGTTCTCTGTCAGTGTGTTAATATTACTGAGGACAGTGGGGATGTTTTACACTTCACAGGGTTTATCTGACTGTGGGTCATGATATACACAGTGTGTCAGTGAGTGTGTTAATATTAATCTGTGTTGTCTGTCAGTGTGTTAATATTACTGAGGACAGTGGGGGTGTTTTACACTTCACAGGGTGTATCTGACTGTGGGTCATGATATACACAGTGTGTCAGTGAGTGTGTTAATATTAATCTGTGCTCTCTGTCAGTGTGTTAATATTACTGAGGACAGTGGGGGTGTTTTACACTTCACAGGGTGTATCTGACTGTGGGTCATGATATACACAGTGTGTCAGTGAGTGTGTTAATATTAATCTGTGTTCTCTGTCAGTGTGTTAATATTACTGAGGACAGTGGGGGTGTTTTACACTTCACAGGGTGTATCTGACTGTGGGTCATGATATACACAGTGTGTCAGTGAGTGTGTTAATATTAATCTGTGTTCTCTGTCAGTGTGTTAATATTACTGAGGACATTGGGGATGTTTTACACTTCACAGGGTGTATCTGACTGTGGATCATGATGTACACAGTGTGTCAGTGAGTGTGTTAATATTAATCTGTGTTCTCTGTCAGTGTGTTAATATTCCTGAGGACAGTGGGGGTGTTTTACACTTCACAGGGTGTATCTGACTGTGGGTCATGATATACACAGTGTGTCAGTGAGTGTGTTAATATTAATCTGTGTTCTCTGTCAGTGTGTTAATATTCCTGAGGACAGTGGGGGTGTTTTACACTTCACAGGGTTTATCTGACTGTGGGTCATGATATATACAGTGTGTCAGTGAGTGTGTTAATATTAATCTGTGTTCTCTGTCAGTGTGTGAATATTACTGAGGACAGTGGGGGTGTTTTACACTTCACAGGGTGTATCTGACTGCGGATCATGATATACACAGTGTGTCAGTGAGTGTGTTAATATTAATCTGTGTTCTCTGTCAGTGTGTTAATATTACTGAGGACAGTGGGGGTGTTTTACACTTCACAGGGTTTATCTGACTGTGGGTCATGATATACACAGTGTGTCAGTGAGTGTGTTAATATTAATCTGTGTTCTCTGTCAGTGTGTTAATATTCCTGAGGACAGTGGGGGTGTTTTACACTTCACAGGGTTTATCTGACTGTGGGTCATGATATACACAGTGTGTCAGTGAGTGTGTTAATATTAATCTGTGTTCTCTGTCAGTGTGTTAATATTGCTGAGGACAGTGGGGGTGTTTTACACTTCACAGGGTGTATCTGACTGTGGGTCATGATATACACAGTGTGTCAGTGAGTGTGTTAATATTAATCTGTGTTCTCTGTCAGTGTGTTAATATTCCTGAGGACAGTGGGGGTGTTTTACACTTCACAGGGTTTATCTGACTGTGAGTCATGATATACACAGTGTGTCAGTGAGTGTGTTAATATTAATCTGTGTTCTCTGTCAGTGTGTTAATATTCCTGAGGACAGTGGGGGTGTTTTACACTTCACAGGGTGTATCTGACTGTGGGTCATGATATACACAGTGTGTCAGTGAGTGTGTTAATATTAATCCGTGTTCTCTGTCAGTGTGTTAATATTGCTGAGGACAGTGGGGATGTTTTATACTTCACAGGGTGTATCTGACTGTGGGTCATGATGTACACAGTGTGTCAGTGAGTGTGTTAATATTAATCTGTGTTCTCTGTCAGTGTGTTAATATTACTGAGGACAGTGGGGGTGTTTTACACTTCACAGGGTGTATCTGACTCTGGGTCATGATGTACACAGTGTGTCAGTGAGTGTGTTAATATTAATCTGTGTTCTCTGTCAGTGTGTTAATATTACTGAGGACAGTGGGCATGTTTTACACTTCACAGGGTGTATCTGACTGTGGGTCATGATATACACAGTGTGTCAGTGAGTGTGTTAATATTAATCTGTGTTCTCTGTCAGTGTGTTAATATTACTGAGGACAGTGGGGGTGTTTTACACTTCACAGGGTGTATCTGACTGTGGGTCATGATGTACACAGTGTGTCAGTGAGTGTGTTCATATTAATCTGTGTTCTCTGTCAGTGTGTTAATATTACTGAGGACAGTGGGGGTGTTTTACACTTCACAGGGTGTATCTGACTGTGGGTCATGATGTACACAGTGTGTCAATGAGTGTGTTAATATTAATCTGTGTTCTCTGTCAGTGTGTTAATATTCCTGAGGACAGTGTGGTGTTTTACACTTCACAGGGTTTATCTGACTGTGGGTCATGATATACACAGTGTGTCAGTGAGAGTGTTAATATAAATCTGTGTTCTCTGTCAGTGTGTTAATATTACTGAGGACAGTGGGGGTGTTTTACACTTCACAGGGTGTATCTGACTGTGGGTCATGATATACACAGTGTGTCAGTGAGTGTGTTAATATTAATCTGTGTTCTCTGTCAGTGTGTTAATATTACTGAGGACAGTGGGGGTGTTTTACACTTCACAGGGTGTATCTGACTGCGGGTCATGATGTACACAGTGTGTCAGTGAGTGTGTTAATATTAATCTGTGTTCTCTGTCAGTGTGTTAATATTACTGAGGACAGTGGGGGTGTTTTACACTTCACAGGGTTTATCTGACTGTGGGTCATGATATACACAGTGTGTCAGTGAGTGTGTTAATATTAATCTGTGTTCTCTGTCAGTGTGTTAATATTACTGAGGACAGTGGGGGTGTTTTACACTTCACAGGGTGTATCTGACTGCTTATCATGATGTACACAGTGTGTCAGTGAGTGTGTTAATATTAATCTGTGTTCTCTGTCAGTGTGTTAATATTACTGAGGACAGTGGGGGTGTTTTACACTTCACAGAGTGTATCTGACTGTGGGTCATGATGTACGCAGTGTGTCAGTGAGTGTGTTAATATTAATCTGTGTTCTCTGTCAGTGTGTTAATATTACTGAGGACAGTGGGAATGTTTTACACTTCACAGGATGTATCTGACTGTGGGTCATGATGTACACAGTGTGTCAGTGAGTGTGTTCATATTAATCTGTGTTCTCTGTCAGTGTGTTAATATTACTGAGGACAGTGGGGGTGTTTTACACTTCACAGGGTGTATCTGACTGTGGGTCATGATATACACAGTGTGTCAGTGAGTGTGTTAATATTAATCTGTGTTCTCTGTCAGTGTGTTAATATTACTGAGGACAGTGGGGGTGTTTTACACTTCACAGGGTGTATCTGACTGTGGGTCATGATATACACAGTGTGTCAGTGAGTGTGTTAATATTAATCTGTGTTCTCTGTCAGTGTGTTAATATTCCTGAGGACAGTGGGGGTGTTTTACACTTCACAGGGTGTATCTGAATGTGGGTCATGATATACACAGTGTTTCAGTGAGTGTGTTAATATTAATCTGTGTTCTCTGCAAGTGTGTTAATATTCCTGAGGACAGTCGGGGTGTTTTACACTTCACAGGGTGTATCTGACTGTGGGTCATGACATACACAGTGTGTCAGTGAGTGTGTTAATATTAATCTGTGTTCTCTGTCAGTGTGTTAATATTACTGAGGACAGTGGGGGTGTTTTACACTTCACAGGGTGTATCTGACTGTGGGTCATTATGTACACAGTGTGTCAGTGAGTGTGTTAATATTAATTTGTGTTCTCTGTCAGTGTGTTAATATTACTGAGGACAGTGGGGGTGTTTTACACTTCACAGGGTGTATCTGACTGTGGGTCATGATATACACAGTGTGTCAGTGAGTGTGTTAATATTAATCTGTGTTCTCTGTCAGTGTGTTAATATTCCTGAGGACAGTGGGGGTGTTTTACACTTCACAGGGTGTATCTGACTGTGGGTCATGATATACACAGTGTGTCAGTGAGTGTGTTAATATTAATCTGTGTTCTCTGTCAGTGTGTTAATATTCCTGAGGACAGTCGGGGTGTTTTACACTTCACAGGGTGTATCTGACTGTGGGTCATGACATACACAGTGTGTCAGTGAGTGTGTTAATATTAATCTGTGTTCTCTGTCAGTGTGTTAATATTACTGAGGACAGTGGGGGTGTTTTACACTTCACAGGGTGTATCTGACTGTGGGTCATGATGTGCACAGTGTGTCAGTGAGTGTGTTAATATTAATTTGTGTTCTCTGTCAGTGTGTTAATATTACTGAGGACAGTGGGGGTGTTTTACACTTCACAGGGTGTATCTGACTCTGGGTCATGATATACACAGTGTGTCAGTGAGTGTGTTAATATTAATCTGTGTTCTCTGTCAGTGTGTTAATATTACTGAGGACAGTGGGGGTGTTTTACACTTCACAGGGTGTATCTGGCTGTGGGTCATGATGTACACAGTGTGTCAGTGAGTGTGTTAATATTAATCTGTGTTCTCTGTCAGTGTGTTAATATTACTGAGGACAGTGGGGGTGTTTTACACTTCACAGGGTGTATCTGACTGTGGGTCATGATATACACAGTGTGTCAGTGAGTGTGTTAATATAATCTGTGCTCTCTGTCAGTGTGTTAATATTACTGAGGACAGTGGGGGTGTTTTACACTTCACAGGGTGTATCTGACTGTGGGTCATGATATACACAGTGTGTCAGTGAGAGTGTTAATATTAATCTGTGTTCTCTGTCAGTGTGTTAATATTCCTGAGGACAGTGGGGGTGTTTTACACTTCACAGGGTGTATCTGACTGTGGGTCATGATATACACAGTGTGTCAGTGAGTGTGTCAATATTAATCTGTGTTCTCTGTCAGTGTGTTAATGTTCCTGAGGACTGAGGGGGTGTTTTACACTTCACAGGGTCTATCTGACTGTGGGTCATGATATACACAGTGTGTCAGTGATTGTGTTATTTTTAATCTGTGTTCTCTGTCAGTGTGTTAATGTTCCTGAGGACAGTGAGGGTGTTTTACACTTCACAGGGTGTATCTGACTGTGGGTCATGATATACACAGTGTGTCAGTGAGTGTGTTAATATTAATCTGTGTTCTCTGTCAGTGTGTTAATATTCCTGAGGACAGTGGGGGTGTTTTACACTTCACAGGGTGTATCTGACTGTGGGTCATGATGCACACAGTGTGTCAGTGAGTGTGTTAATATTAATCTGTGTTCTCTGTCAGTGTGTTAATATTACTGAGGACAGTGGGGGTGTTTTACACTTCACAGGGTGTATCTGACTGTGGGTCATGATATACACAGTGTGTCAGTGAGTGTGTTAATATTAATCTGTGTTCTCTGTCAGTGTGTTAATATTACTGAGGACAGTGGGGGTGTTTTACACTTCACAGGGTGTATCTGACTGTGGGTCATGATATACACAGTGTGTCAGTGAGTGTGTTAATATTAATCTGTGTTCTCTGTCAGTGTGTTAATATTACTGAGGACAGTGGGGATGTTTTACACTTCACAGGTTGTATCTGACTGTGGGTCATGATTTACACAGTGTGTCAGTGAGTGTGTTAATATTAATCTGTGTTCTCTGTCAGTGTGTTAATATTACTGAGGACAGTGGGGGTGTTTTACACTTCACAGGGTGTATCTGGCTGTGGGTCATGATGTACACAGTGTGTCAGTGAGTGTGTTAATATTAATCTGTGTTGTCTGTCAGTGTGTTAATATTACTGAGGACAGTGGGGGTGTTTTACACTTCACAGGGTGTATCTGACTGTGGGTCATGATATACACAGTGTGTCAGTGAGTGTGTTAATATTAATCTGTGTTCTCTGTCAGTGTGTTAATATTCCTGAGGACAGTGGGGATGTTTTACACTTCACAGGGTGTATCTGACTGTGGGTCATGATATACACAGTGTGTCAGTGAGTGTGTTAATATTAATCTGTGTTCTCTGTCAGTGTGTTAATATTCCTGAGGACAGTGGGGGTGTTTTACACTTCACAGGGTTTATCTGACTGTGGGTCATGACATTCACAGTGTGTCAGTGAGTGTGTTAATATTAATCTGTGTTCTCTGTCAGTGTGTTAATGTTCCTGAGGACTGAGGGGGTGTTTTACACTTCACAGGGTCTATCTGACTGTGGGTCATGATATACACAGTGTGTCAGTGATTGTGTTATTTTTAATCTGTGTTCTCTGTCAGTGTGTTAATGTTCCTGAGGACAGTGAGGGTGTTTTACACTTCACAGGGTGTATCTGACTGTGGGTCATGATATACACAGTGTGTCAGTGAGTGTGTTAATATTAATCTGTGTTCTCTGTCAGTGTGTTAATATTCCTGAGGACAGTGGGGGTGTTTTACACTTCACAGGGTGTATCTGACTGTGGGTCATGATGCACACAGTGTGTCAGTGAGTGTGTTAATATTAATCTGTGTTCTCTGTCAGTGTGTTAATATTACTGAGGACAGTGGGGGTGTTTTACACTTCACAGGGTGTATCTGACTGTGGGTCATGATATACACAGTGTGTCAGTGAGTGTGTTAATATTAATCTGTGTTCTCTGTCAGTGTGTTAATATTACTGAGGACAGTGGGGGTGTTTTACACTTCACAGGGTGTATCTGACTGTGGGTCATGATATACACAGTGTGTCAGTGAGTGTGTTAATATTAATCTGTGTTCTCTGTCAGTGTGTTAATATTACTGAGGACAGTGGGGATGTTTTACACTTCACAGGTTGTATCTGACTGTGGGTCATGATTTACACAGTGTGTCAGTGAGTGTGTTAATATTAATCTGTGTTCTCTGTCAGTGTGTTAATATTACTGAGGACAGTGGGGGTGTTTTACACTTCACAGGGTGTATCTGGCTGTGGGTCATGATGTACACAGTGTGTCAGTGAGTGTGTTAATATTAATCTGTGTTGTCTGTCAGTGTGTTAATATTACTGAGGACAGTGGGGGTGTTTTACACTTCACAGGGTGTATCTGACTGTGGGTCATGATATACACAGTGTGTCAGTGAGTGTGTTAATATTAATCTGTGTTCTCTGTCAGTGTGTTAATATTCCTGAGGACAGTGGGGATGTTTTACACTTCACAGGGTGTATCTGACTGTGGGTCATGATATACACAGTGTGTCAGTGAGTGTGTTAATATTAATCTGTGTTCTCTGTCAGTGTGTTAATATTCCTGAGGACAGTGGGGGTGTTTTACACTTCACAGGGTTTATCTGACTGTGGGTCATGACATTCACAGTGTGTCAGTGAGTGTGTTAATATTAATCTGTGTTCTCTGTCAGTGTGTTAATATTACTGAGGACAGTGGGGGTGTTTTACACATCACAGGGTGTATCTGACTGTGGGTCATGATTTACAAAGTGTGTCAGTGAGTGAGTTAATATTAATCTTTGTTCTCTGTCAGTGTGTTAATATTACTGAGGACAGTGGGGATGTTTTACACTTCACAGGGTGTATCTGACTGTGGGTCATGATTTACACAGTGTGTCAGTGAGTGTGTTAATATTAATCTGTGTTCTCTGTCAGTGTGTTAATATTACTGAGGACAGTGGGGGTGTTTTACACTTCACAGGGTGTATCTGACTGTGGGTCATGATATACACAGTGTGTCAGTGAGTGTGTTAATATTAATCTGTGTTCTCTGTCAGTGTCTTAATATTACTGAGGACAGTGGGGGTGTTTTACACTTCACAGGTTGTATCTGACTGTGGGACATGATATACACAGTGTGTCAGTGAGTGTGTTAATATTAATCTGTGTACTCTGTCAGTGTGTTAATATTCCTGAGGACAGTGGGGGTGTTTTACACTTCACAGGGTGTATCTGACTGTGGGTCATGATATACACAGTGTGTCAGTGAGTGTGTTAATATTAATCTGTGTTCTCTGTCAGTGTGTTAATATTACTGAGGACAGTGGGGGTGTTTTACACTTCACAAGGTGTATCTGACTGTGGGTCATGATATACACAGTGTGTCAGTGAGTGTGTTAATATTAATCTGTGTTCTCTGTCAGTGTGTTAATATTACTGACGACAGTGCGGATGTTTTACACTTCACAGGGTGCATCTGACTGTGGGTCATGATATACACAGTGTGTCAGTGAGTGTGTTAATATTAATCTGTGTTCTCTGTCAGTGTGTTAATATTACTGAGGACAGTGGGGGTGTTTTACACTTCACAGGGTGTATCTGACTGTGAGTCATGATATACACAGTGTGTCAGTGAGTGTGTTAATATTAATCTGTGTTCTCTTTCAGTGTGTTAATATTGCTGAGGACAGTGGGGGTGTTTTACACTTCACAGGGTGTATCTGACTGTGGGTCATGATGCACACAGTGTGTCAGTGAGTGTGTTAATATTAATCTGTGTTCTCTGTCAGTGTGTTAATATTACTGAGGACAGTGGGGATGTTTTACACTTCACAGGGTGTATCTGACTGTGGGTCATGATTTACACAGTGTGTCAGTGAGTGTGTTAATATTAATCTTTGTTCTCTGTCAGTGTGTTAATATTACTGAGGACAGTGGGGGTGTTTTACACTTCACAGGGTGTATCTGACTGTGGGTCATGATATACACAGTGTGTCAGTGAGTGTGTTAATATTAATCTGTGTTCTCTGTCAGTGTCTTAATATTACTGAGGACAGTGGGGGTGTTTTACACTTCACAGGGTGTATCTGACTGTGGGACATGATATACACAGTGTGTCAGTGAGTGTGTTAATATTAATCTGTGTACTCTGTCAGTGTGTTAATATTCCTGAGGACAGTGGGGGTGTTTTACACTTCACAGGGTGTATCTGACTGTGGGTCATGATATACACAGTGTGTCAGTGAGTGTGTTAATACTAATCTGTGTTCTCTGTCAGTGTGTTAATATTACTGAGGACAGTGGGGGTGTTTTACACTTCACAAGGTGTATCTGACTGTGGGTCATGATATACACAGTGTGTCAGTGAGTGTGTTAATATTAATCTGTGTTCTCTGTCAGTGTGTTAATATTACTGACGACAGTGGGGATGTTTTACACTTCACAGGGTGCATCTGACTGTGGGTCATGATATACACAGTGTGTCAGTGAGTGTGTTAATATTAATCTGTGTTCTCTGTCAGTGTGTTAATATTACTGAGGACAGTGGGGGTGTTTTACACTTCACAGGGTGTATCTGACTGTGAGTCATGATATACACAGTGTGTCAGTGAGTGTGTTAATATTAATCTGTGTTCTCTGTCAGTGTGTTAATATTGCTGAGGACAGTGGGGGTGTTTTACACTTCACAGGGTGTATCTGACTGTGGGTCATGATATACACAGTGTGTCAGTGAGTGTGTTAATATTAATCTGTGTTCTCTGTCAGTGTGTTAATATTACTGAGGACAGTGGGGATGTTTTACACTTCACAGGGTGTATCTGACTGTGGGTCATGATTTACACAGTGTGTCAGTGAGTGTGTTAATATTAATCTGTGTTCTCTGTCAGTGTGTTAATATTACTGAGGACAGTGGGGATGTTTTACACTTCACAGGGTGTATCTGACTGTGGGTCATGATTTACACAGTGTGTCAGTGAGTGTGTTAATATTAATCTTTGTTCTCTGTCAGTGTGTTAATATTACTGAGGACAGTGGGGGTGTTTTACACTTCACAGGGTGTATCTGACTGTGGGTCATGATATACACAGTGTGTCAGTGAGTGTGTTAATATTAATCTGTGTTCTCTGTCAGTGTCTTAATATTACTGAGGACAGTGGGGGTGTTTTACACTTCACAGGGTGTATCTGACTGTGGGACATGATATACACAGTGTGTCAGTGAGTGTGTTAATATTAATCTGTGTACTCTGTCAGTGTGTTAATATTCCTGAGGACAGTGGGGGTGTTTTACACTTCACAGGGTGTATCTGACTGTGGGTCATGATGTACACAGTGTGTCAGTGAGTGTGTTAATATTAATCTGTGTTCTCTGTCAGTGTGTTAATATTACTGAGGACAGTGGGGGTGTTTTACACTTCACAAGGTGTATCTGACTGTGGGTCATGATATACACAGTGTGTCAGTGAGTGTGTTAATATTAATCTGTGTTCTCTGTCAGTGTGTTAATATTACTGACGACAGTGGGGATGTTTTACACTTCACAGGGTGCATCTGACTGTGGGTCATGATATACACAGTGTGTCAGTGAGTGTGTTAATATTAATCTGTGTTCTCTGTCAGTGTGTTAATATTACTGAGGACAGTGGGGGTGTTTTACACTTCACAGGGTGTATCTGACTGTGAGTCATGATATACACAGTGTGTCATTGAGTGTGTTAATATTAATCTGTGTTCTCTGTCAGTGTGTTAATATTGCTGAGGACAGTGGGGGTGTTTTACACTTCACAGGGTGTATCTGACTGTGGGTCATGATATACACAGTGTGTCAGTGAGTGTGTTAATATTAATCTGTGTTCTCTGTCAGTGTGTTAATATTACTGAGGACAGTGGGGGTGTTTTCACTTCACAGGGTGTATCTGACTGTGAGTCATGATATACACAGTGTGTCAGTGAGTGTGTTAATATTAATCTGTGTTCTCTGCCAGTGTGTTAATATTGCTGAGGACAGTGGGGGTGTTTTACACTTCACAGGGTGTATCTGACTGTGGGTCATGATGCACACAGTGTGTCAGTGAGTGTGTTAATATTAATCTGTGTTCTCTGTCAGTGTGTTAATATTACTGAGGACAGTGGGGATGTTTTACACTTCACAGGGTGTATCTGACTGTGGGTCATGATTTACACAGTGTGTCAGTGAGTGTGTTAATATTAATCTTTGTTCTCTGTCAGTGTGTTAATATTACTGAGGACAGTGGGGGTGTTTTACACTTCACAGGGTGTATCTGACTGTGGGTCATGATATACACAGTGTGTCAGTGAGTGTGTTAATATTAATCTGTGTTCTCTGTCAGTGTCTTAATATTACTGAGGACAGTGGGGGTGTTTTACACTTCACAGGGTGTATCTGACTGTGGGACATGATATACACAGTGTGTCAGTGAGTGTGTTAATATTAATCTGTGTACTCTGTCAGTGTGTTAATATTCCTGAGGACAGTGGGGGTGTTTTACACTTCACAGGGTGTATCTGACTGTGGGTCATGATATACACAGTGTGTCAGTGAGTGTGTTAATATTAATCTGTGTTGTCTGTCAGTGTGTTAATATTACTGAGGACAGTGGGGGTGTTTTACACTTCACAAGGTGTATCTGACTGTGGGTCATGATATACACAGTGTGTCAGTGAGTGTGTTAATATTAATCTGTGTTCTCTGTCAGTGTGTTAATATTACTGACGACAGTGGGGATGTTTTACACTTCACAGGGTGCATCTGACTGTGGGTCATGATATAAACAGTGTGTCAGTGAGTGTGTTAATATTAATCTGTGTTCTCTGTCAGTGTGTTAATATTACTGAGGACAGTGGGGGTGTTTTACACTTCACAGGGTGTATCTGACTGTGAGTCATGATATACACAGTGTGTCAGTGAGTGTGTTAATATTAATCTGTGTTCTCTGTCAGTGTGTTAATATTACTGAGGACAGTGGGGGTGTTTTACACTTCACAGGGTGTATCTGGCTGTGGGTCATGATATACAAAGTGTGTCAGTGAGTGTGTTAATATTAATCTGTGTTCTCTGTCAGTGTGTTAATATTACTGAGGACAGTGGGGGTGTTTTACACTTCACAGGGTGTATCTGACTGTGAGTCTTGATATACACAGTGTGTCAGTGAGTGTGTTAATATTAATCTGTGTTCTCTGTCAGTGTGTTAATATTGCTGAGGACAGTGGGGGTGTTTTACACTTCACAGGGTGTATCTGACTGTGGGTCATGATATACACAGTGTGTCAGTGAGTGTGTTAATATTAATCTGTGTTCTCTGTCAGTGTGTTAATATTACTGAGGACAGTGGGGGTGTTTTACACTTCACAGGGTGTATCTGACTGTGAGTCATGATATACACAGTGTGTCAGTGAGTGTGTTAATATTAATCTGTGTTCTCTGTCAGTGTGTTAATATTGCTGAGGACAGTGGGAGTGTTTTACACTTCACAGGGTGTATCTGACTGTGGGTCATGATGCACACAGTGTGTCAGTGAGTGTGTTAATATTAATCTGTGTTCTCTGTCAGTGTGTTAATATTACTGAGGACAGTGGGGATGTTTTACACTTCACAGGGTGTATCTGACTGTGGGTCATGATTTACACAGTGTGTCAGTGAGTGTGTTAATATTAATCTTTGTTCTCTGTCAGTGTGTTAATATTACTGAGGACAGTGGGGGTGTTTTACACTTCACAGGGTGTATCTGACTGTGGGTCATGATATACACAGTGTGTCAGTGAGTGTGTTAATATTAATCTGTGTTCTCTGTCAGTGTCTTAATATTACTGAGGACAGTGGGGGTGTTTTACACTTCACAGGGTGTATCTGACTGTGGGACATGATATACACAGTGTGTCAGTGAGTGTGTTAATATTAATCTGTGTACTCTGTCAGTGTGTTAATATTCCTGAGGACAGTGGGGGTGTTTTACACTTCACAGGGTGTATCTGACTGTGGGTCATGATATACACAGTGTGTCAGTGAGTGTGTTAATATTAATCTGTGTTCTCTGTCAGTGTGTTAATATTACTGAGGACAGTGGGGGTGTTTTACACTTCACAAGGTGTATCTGACTGTGGGTCATGATATACACAGTGTGTCAGTGAGTGTGTTAATATTAATCTGTGTTCTCTGTCAGTGTGTTAATATTACTGACGACAGTGGGGATGTTTTACACTTCACAGGGTGCATCTGACTGTGGGTCATGATATACACAGTGTGTCAGTGAGTGTGTTAATATTAATCTGTGTTCTCTGTCAGTGTGTTTATATTACTGAGGACAGTGGGGGTGTTTTACACTTCACAGGGTGTATCTGACTGTGAGTCATGATATACACAGTGTGTCAGTGAGTGTGTTAATATTAATCTGTGTTCTCTGTCAGTGTGTTAATATTACTGAGGACAGTGGGGGTGTTTTACACTTCACAGGGTGTATCTGACTGTGGGTCATGATATACACAGTGTGTCAGTGAGTGTGTTAATATTTATCTGTGTACTCTGTCAGTGTGTTAATATTACTGAGGACAGTGGGGGTGTTTTACACTTCACAGGGTGTATCTGACTGTGGGTCATGATGCACACAGTGTGTCAGTGAGTGTGTTAATATTAATCTGTGTTCTCTGTCAGTGTGTTAATATTACTGAGGACAGTGGGGATGTTTTACACTTCACAGGGTGTATCTGACTGTGGGTCATGATATACACAGTGTGTCAGTGAGTGTGTTAATATTAATCTGTGTTCTCTGTCAGTGTGTTAATATTACTGAGGACAGTGGGGATGTTTTACACTTCACAGGTTGTATCTGACTGTGGGTCATGATTTACACAGTGTGTCAGTGAGTGTGTTAATATTAATCTTTGTTCTCTGTCAGTGTGTTAATATTACTGAGGACAGTGGGGATGTTTTACACTTCACAGGGTTTATCTGACTGTGGGTCATGATATACACAGTGTGTCAGTGAGTGTGTTAATATTAATCTGTGTTGTCTGTCAGTGTGTTAATATTACTGAGGACAGTGGGGGTGTTTTACACTTCACAGGGTGTATCTGACTGTGGGTCATGATATACACAGTGTGTCAGTGAGTGTGTTAATATTAATCTGTGTTGTCTGTCAGTGTGTTAATATTACTGAGGACAGTGGGGGTGTTTTACACTTCACAGGGTGTATCTGACTGTGGGTCATGATATACACAGTGTGTCAGTGAGTGTGTTAATATTAATCTGTGTTCTCTGTCAGTGTGTTAATATTACTGAGGACAGTGGGGGTGTTTTACACTTCACAGGGTGTATCTGACTGTGGGTCATGATATACACAGTGTGTCAGTGAGTGTGTTAATATTAATCTGTGTTCTCTGTCAGTGTGTTAATATTCCTGAGGACAGTGGGGATGTTTTATACTTCACAGGGTGTATCTGACTGTGGGTCATGATGTACACAGTGTGTCAGTGAGTGTGTTAATATTAATCTGTGTTCTCTGTCAGTGTGTTAATATTACTGAGGGCAGTGGGGGTGTTTTACACTTCACAGGGTGTATCTGACTCTGGGTCATGATGTACACAGTGTGTCAGTGAGTGTGTTAATATTAATCTGTATTCTCTGTCAGTGTGTTAATATTACTGAGGACAGTGGGCATGTTTTACACTTCACAGGGTGTATCTGACTGTGGGTCATGATATACACAGTGTGTCAGTGAGTGTGTTAATATTAATCTGTGTTCTCTGTCAGTGTGTTAATATTACTGAGGACAGTGGGGGTGTTTTACACTTCACAGGGTGTATCTGACTGTGGGTCATGATGTACACAGTGTGTCAGTGAGTGTGTTAATATTAATCTGTGTTCTCTGTCAGTGTGTTAATATTCCTGAGGACAGTGTGGTGTTTTACACTTCACAGGGTTTACCTGACTGTGGGTCATGATATACACAGTGTGTCAGTGAGAGTGTTAATATTAATCTGTGTTCTCTGTCAGTGTGTTAATATTACTGAGGACAGTGGGGGTGTTTTACACTTCACAGGGTGTATCTGACTGTGGGTCATGATATACACAGTGTGTCAGTGAGTGTGTTAATATTAATCTGTGTTCTCTGTCAGTGTGTTAATATTACTGAGGACAGTGGGGGTGTTTTACACTTCACAGGGTGTATCTGACTGCGGGTCATGATGTACACAGTGTGTCAGTGAGTATGTTAATATTAATCTGTGTTCTCTGTCAGTGTGTTAATATTACTGAGGACAGTGGGGGTGTTTTACACTTCACAGGGTTTATCTGACTGTGGCTCATGATATACACAGTGTGTCAGTGAGTGTGTTAATATTAATCTGTGTTCTCTGTCAGTGTGTTAATATTACTGAGGACAGTGGGGGTGTTTTACACTTCACAGGGTGTATCTGACTGCGGGTCATGATGTACACAGTGTGTCAGTGAGTGTGTTAATATTAATCTGTGTTCTCTGTCAGTGTGTTAATATTACTGAGGACAGTGGGGGTGTTTTACACTTCACAGAGTGTATCTGACTGTGGGTCATGATGTACACAGTATGTCAGTGAGTGTGATAATATTAATCTGTGTTCTCTGTCAGTGTGTTAATATTCCTGAGGACAGTGGGGGTGTTTTACACTTCACAGGGTGTATCTGACTGTGGGTCATGATGTACGCAGTGTGTCAGTGAGTGTGTTAATATTAATCTGTGTTCTCTGTCAGTGTGTTAATATTACTGAGGACAGTGGGGGTGTTTTACACTTCACAGGGTGTATCTGACTGTGGGTCATGATATACACAGTGTGTCAGTGAGTGTGTTAATATTAATCTGTGTTCTCTGTCAGTGTGTTAATATTCCTGAGGACAGTGGGGGTGTTTTACACTTCACAGGGTGTATCTGACTGTGGGTCATGATATACACAGTGTGTCAGTGAGTGTGTTAATATTAATCTGTGTTCTCTGTCAATGTGTTAATATTACTGAGGACAGTGGGGGTGTTTTACACTTCACAGCGTGTATCTGACTGTGGGTCATGACATACACAGTGTGTCAGTGAGTGTGTTAATATTAATCTGTGTTCTCTGCAAGTGTGTTAATATTCCTGAGGACAGTCGGGGTGTTTTACACTTCACAGGGTGTATCTGACTGTGGGTCATGACATACACAGTGTGTCAGTGAGTGTGTTAATATTAATCTGTGTTCTCTGTCAGTGTGTTAATATTACTGAGGACAGTGGGGGTGTTTTACACTTCACAGGGTGTATCTGACTGTGGGTCATGATATACACAGTGTGTCAGTGAGTGTGTTAATATTAATCTGTGTTCTCTGTCAGTGTGTTAATATTACTGAGGACAGTGGGGGTGTTTTACACTTCACAGGGTGTATCTGACTGTGGGTCATGATGTACACAGTATGTCAGTGAGTGTGTTAATATTAATCTGTGTTCTCTGTCAGTGTGTTAATATTACTGAGGACAGTGGGGGTGTTTTATACTTCACAGGGTGTATCTGACTGTGGGTCATGATATACACAGTGTGTCAGTGAGTGTGTTAATATTAATCTGTGTTCTCTGTCAGTGTGTTAATATTGCTGAGGACAGTGGGGGTGTTTTACACTTCACAGGGTGTATCTGACTGTGGGTCATGACATACACAGTGTGTCAGTGAGTGTGTTAATATTAATCTGTGTTCTCTGTCAGTGTGTTAATATTACTGAGGACAGTGGGGGTGTTTTACACTTCACAGGGTGCATCTGACTGTGGGTCATGATGTGCACAGTGTCAGTGAGTGTGTTAATATTAATTTGTGTTCTCTGTCAGTGTGTTAATATTACTGAGGACAGTGGGGGTGTTTTACACTTCACAGGGTGTATCTGACTCTGGGTCATGATATACACAGTGTGTCAGTGAGTGTGTTAATATTAATCTGTGTTCTCTGTCAGTGTGTTAATATTACTGAGGACAGTGGGGGTGTTTTACACTTCACAGGGTGTATCTGGCTGTGGGTCATGATGTACACAGTGTGTCAGTGAGTGTGTTAATATTAATCTGTGTTCTCTGTCAGTGTGTTAATATTACTGAGGACAGTGGGGGTGTTTTACACTTCACAGGGTGTATCTGACTGTGGGTCATGATATACACAGTGTGTCAGTGAGTGTGTTAATATAATCTGTGCTCTCTGTCAGTGTGTTAATATTACTGAGGACAGTGGGGGTGTTTTACACTTCACAGGGTGTATCTGACTGTGGGTCATGATATACACAGTGTGTCAGTGAGAGTGTTAATATTAATCTGTGTTCTCTGTCAGTGTGTTAATATTCCTGAGGACAGTGGGGGTGTTTTACACTTCACAGGGTGTATCTGATTGTGGGTCATGATATACACAGTGTTTCAGTGAGTGTGTCAATATTAATCTGTGTTCTCTGTCAGTGTGTTAATGTTCCTGAGGACTGAGGGGTTGTTTTACACTTCACAGGGTCTATCTGACTGTGGGTCATGATATACACAGTGTGTCAGTGAGTGTGTTAATTTTAATCTGTGTTCTCTGTCAGTGTGTTAATGTTCCTGAGGACAGTGGGGGTGTTTTACACTTCACAGGGTGTATCTGACTGTGGGTCATGATATACACAGTGTGTCAGTGAGTGTGTTAATATTAATCTGTGTTCTCTGTCAGTGTGTTAATGTTGCTGAGGACAGTGGGGGTGTTTTACACGTCACAGGGTGTATCTGACTGTGGGTCATGATATACACAGTGTGTCAGTGAGTGTGTTAATATTAATCTGTGTTCTCTGTCAGTGTGTTACTATTACTGAGGACAGTGGGGGTGTTTTACACTTCACAGGGTGTATCTGACTGTGGGTCATGATATACACAGTGTGTCAGTGAGTGTGTTAATATTAATCTGTGTTCTCTGTCAGTGTGTTAATATTACTGAGGACAGTGGGAATGTTTTACACTTCACAGGGTGTATCTGACTGTGGGTCATGATATACACAGTGTGTCAGTGAGTGTGTTAATATTAATCTGTGTTCTCTGTCAGTGTGTTAATATTCCTGAGGACAGTGGGGGTGTTTTACACTTCACAGGGTGTATCTGGCTGTGGGTCATGATATACACAGTGTGTCAGTGAGTGTGTTAATATTAATCTGTGTTCTCTGTCAGTGTGTTAATGTTGCTGAGGACAGTGGGGGTGTTTTACACTTCACAGGGTGTATCTGACTGTGGGTCATGATATACACAGTGTGTCAGTGAGTGTGTTAATATTAATCTGTGTTCTCTGTCAGTGTGTTAATATTACTGAGGACAGTGGGGGTGTTTTACACTTCACAGGGTGTATCTGACTGTGGGTCATGATATACACAGTGTGTCAGTGAGTGTGTTAATATTAATCTGTGTTCTCTGTCAGTGTGTTAATCTTACTGAGGACAGTGGGGGTGTTTTACACTTCACAGGGTGTATCTGACTGTGGGTCATGATATACACAGTGTGTCAGTGAGTGTGTTAATATTAATCTGTGTTCTCTGTCAGTGTGTTAATATTGCTGAGGACAGTGGGGGTGTTTTACACTTCACCGGGTGTATCTGACTGTGGGTCATGATATAAACAGTGTGTCAGTGAGTGTGTTAATATTAATCTGTGTTCTCTGTCAGTGTGTTAATATTACTGAGGACAGTGGGGGTGTTTTACACTTCACAGGGTGTATCTGACTGTGGGTCATGATGTACACAGTGTGTCAGTGAGTGTGTTAATATTAATCTGTGCTCTCTGTCAGTGTGTTAATATTACTGAGGACAGTGGGGGTGTTTTACACTTCACAGGGTGTATCTGACTGTGGGTCATGATGTACACAGTGTGTCAGTGAGTGTGTTAATATTAATCTGTGTTCTCTGTCAGTGTGTTAATATTACTGAGGACAGTGGGGGTGTTTTACACTTCACAGGGTGTATCTGGCTGTGGGTCATGATATACACAGTGTGTCAGTGAGTGTGTTAATATTAATCTGTGTTCTCTGTCAGTGTGTTAATATTCCTGAGGACAGTGGGGATGTTTTACACTTCACAGGGTATATCTGACTGTGGGTCATGATATACACAGTGTGTCAGTGAGTGTGTTAATATTAATCTGTGTTCTCTGTCAGTGTGTTAATATTACTGAGGACAGTGGGGGTGTTTTACACTTCACAGGGTTTATCTGACTGTGGGTCATGATATACACAGTGTGTCAGTGAGAGTGTTAATATTAATCTGTGTTCTCTGTCAGTGTGTTAATATTACTGAGGACAGTGGGGGTGTTTTACACTTCACAGGGTGTATCTGACTGTGGGTCATGATATACACAGTGTGTCAGTGAGTGTGTTAATATTAATCTGTGTTCTCTGTCAGTGTGTTAATATTACTGAGGACAGTGGGGGTGTTTTACACTTCACAGGGTGTATCTGACTGCGGGTCATGATGTACACAGTGTGTCAGTGAGTGTGTTAATATTAATCTGTGTTCTCTGTCAGTGTGTTAATATTACTGAGGACAGTGGTGGTGTTTTACACATCACAGGGTTTATCTGACTGTGGGTCATGATATACACAGTGTGTCAGTGAGTGTGTTAATATTAATCTGTGTTCTCTGTCAGTGTGTTAATATTACTGAGGACAGTGGCGGTGTTTTACACTTCACAGGGTGTATCTGACTGCGGGTCATGATGTACACAGTGTGTCAGTGAGTGTGTTAATATTAATCTGTGTTCTCTGTCAGTGTGTTAATATTACTGAGGACAGTGGGGGTGTTTTACACTTCACAGAGTGTATCTGACTGTGGGTCATGATGTACGCAGTGTGTCAGTGAGTGTGTTAATATTAATCTGTGTTCTCTGTCAGTGTGTTAATATTACTGAGGACAGTGGGGGTGTTTTACACTTCACAGGGTGTATCTGACTGTGGGTCATGATATACACAGTGTGTCAGTGAGTGTGTTAATATTAATCTGTGTTCTCTGTCAGTGTGTTAATATTCCTGAGGACAGTGGGGGTGTTTTACACTTCACAGGGTGTATCTGACTGTGGGTCATGATATACACAGTGTGTCAGTGAGTGTGTTAATATTAATCTGTGTTCTCTGCAAGTGTGTTAATATTCCTGAGGACAGTCGGGGTGTTTTACACTTCACAGGGTGTATCTGACTGTGGGTCATGACATACACAGTATGTCAGTGAGTGTGTTAATATTAATCTGTGTTCTCTGTCAGTGTGTTAATATTACTGAGGACAGTGGGGGTGTTTTACACTTCACAGGGTTTATCTGACTGTGGGTCATCATATACACAGTGTGTCAGTGAGTGTGTTAATATTAATCTGTGTTCTCTGTCAGTGTGTTAATATTACTGAGGACAGTGGGGGTGTTTTACACTTCACAGGGTGTATCTGACTGTGGGTCATGATATACACAGTGTGTCAGTGAGTGTGTTAATATTAATCTGTGTTCTCTGTCAGTGTGTTAATATTACTGAGGACAGTGGGGGTGTTTTACACTTCACAGGGTGTATCTGACTGTGGGTCATGATATACACAGTGTGTCAGTGAGTGTGTTAATATTAATCTGTGTTCTCTGTCAGTGTGTTAATATTCCTGAGGACAGTGGGGGTGTTTTACACTTCACAGGGTGTATCTGACAGTGGGTCATGATATACACAGTGTGTCAGTGTGTGTGTTAATATTAATCTGTTTTCTCTGTCAGTGTGTTAATATTACTGAGGACAGTGGGGATGTTTTACACTTCACAGGGTGTATCTGACTGTGCGTCATGATATACACAGTGTGTCAGTGAGTGTGTTAATATTAATTTGTGTTCTCTGTCAGTGTGTTAATATTACTGAGGACAGTGGGGGTGTTTTACACTTCACAGGGTGTATCTGACTGTGGGTCATGATATACACAGTGTGTCAGTGAGTGTGTTAATATTAATCTGTGTTCTCTGTCAGTGTGTTAATATTACTGAGGACAGTGGGGGTGTTTTACACTTCACAGGGTGTATCTGACTGTGGGTCATGATATACACAGTGTGTCAGTGAGTGTGTTAATATTAATCTGTGTTCTCTGTCAGTGTGTTAATATTGCTGAGGACAGTGGGGGTGTTTTACACTTCACCGGGTGTATCTGACTGTGGGTCATGATATAAACAGTGTGTCAGTGAGTGTGTTAATATTAATCTGTGTTCTCTGTCAGTGTGATAATATTACTGAGGACAGTGGGGGTGTTTTACACTTCACAGGGTGTATCTGACTGTGGGTCATGATATACACAGTGTGTCAGTGAGTGTGTTAATATTAATCTGTGTTCTCTGTCAGTGTGTTAATATTACTGAGGACAGTGGGGATGTTTTACACTTCACAGGGTTTATCTGACTGTGGGTCATGATATACACAGTGTGTCAGTGAGTGTGTTAATATTAATCTGTGTTCTCTGTCAGTGTGTTAATATTACTGAGGACAGTGGGGGTGTTTTACACTTCACAGGGTGTATCTGACTGTGGGTCATGATGTACACAGTGTGTCAGTGAGTGTGTTAATATTAATCTGTGTTCTCTGTCAGTGTGTTAATATTACTGAGGACAGTGGGGGCGTTTTACACTTCACAGGGTGTATCTGACTGTGGGTCATGATGTACACAGTGTGTCAGTGAGTGTGTTAATATTAATCTGTGTTCTCTGTCAGTGTGTTAATATTACTGAGGACAGTGGGGGTGTTTTACACTTCACAGGGTGTATCTGGCTGTGGGTCATGATATACACAGTGTGTCAGTGAGTGTGTTAATATTAATCTGTGTTCTCTGTCAGTGTGTTAATATTCCTGAGGACAGTGGGGATGTTTTACACTTCACAGGGTATATCTGACTGTGGGTCATGATATACACAGTGTGTCAGTGAGTGTGTTAATATAAATCTGTGTTGTCTGTCAGTGTGTTAATATTCCTGAGGACAGTGGGGGTGTTTTACACTTCACAGGGTGTATCTGACTGTGGGTCATGATGTACACAGTGTGTCAGTGAGTGTGTTAATATTAATCTGTGTTCTCTGTCAGTGTGTTAATATTACTGAGGACAGTGGGGGTGTTTTACACTTCACAGGGTTTATCTGACTGTGTGTCATGATATACACAGTGTGTCAGTGAGAGTGTTAATATTAATCTGTGTTCTCTGTCAGTGTGTTAATATTACTGAGGACAGAGGGGGTGTTTTACACTTCACAGGGTGTATCTGACTGTGGGTCATGATATACACAGTGTGTCAGTGAGTGTGTTAATATTAATCTGTGTTCTCTGTCAGTGTGTTAATATTACTGAGGACAGTGGGGGTGTTTTACACTTCACAGGGTGTATCTGACTGCGGGTCATGATGTACACAGTGTGTCAGTGAGTGTGTTAATATTAATCTGTGTTCTCTGTCAGTGTGTTAATATTACTGAGGACAGTGGGGGTGTTTTACACTTCACAGGGTTTATCTGACTGTGGGTCATGATATACACAGTGTGTCAGTGAGTGTGTTAATATTAATCTGTGTTCTCTGTCAGTGTGTTAATATTACTGAGGACAGTGGGGGTGTTTTACACTTCACAGGGTGTATCTGACTGCGGGTCATGATGTACACAGTGTGTCAGTGAGTGTGTTAATATTAATCTGTGTTCTCTGTCAGTGTGTTAATATTACTGAGGACAGTGGGGGTGTTTTACACTTCACAGAGTGTATCTGACTGTGGGTCATGATGTACGCAGTGTGTCAGTGAGTGTGTTAATATTAATCTGTGTTCTCTGTCAGTGTGTTAATATTACTGAGGACAGTGGGGGTGTTTTACACTTCACAGGGTGTATCTGACTGTGGGTCATGATATACACAGTGTGTCAGTGAGTGTGTTAATATTAATCTGTGTTCTCTGTCAGTGTGTTAATATTACTGAGGACAGTGGGGGTGTTTTACACTTCACAGGGTGTATCTGACTGTGGGTCATGATATACACAGTGTGTCAGTGAGTGTGTTAATATTAATCTGTGTTCTCTGTCAGTGTGTTAATATTCCTGAGGACAGTGGGGGTGTTTTACACTTCACAGGGTGTATCTGACTGTGGGTCATGATATACACAGTGTGTCAGTGAGTGTGTTAATATTAATCTGTGTTCTCTGTCAGTGTGTTCATATTACTGAGGACAGTGGGGATGTTTTACACTTCACAGGGTGTATCTGACTGTGGGTCATGATATACACAGTGTGTCAGTGAGTGTGTTAATATTAATCTGTGTTCTCTGTCAGTGTGTTAATATTCCTGAGGACAGTCGGGGTGTTTTACACTTCACAGGGTGTATCTGACTGTGGGTCATGACATACACAGTGTGTCAGTGAGTGTGTTAATATTAATCTGTGTTCTCTGTCAGTGTGTTAATATTACTGAGGACAGTGGGGGTGTTTTACACTTCACAGGGTGTATCTGACTGTGGGTCATGATATACACAGTGTGTCAGTGAGTGTGTTAATATTAATCTGTGTTCTCTGTCAGTGTGTTAATATTACTGAGGACAGTGGGGGTGTTTTACACTTCACAGGGTGTATCTGACTGTGGGTCATGATATACACAGTGTGTCAGTGAGTGTGTTAATATTAATCTGTGTTCTCTGTCAGTGTGTTAATATTACTGAGGACAGTGGGGGTGTTTTACACTTCACAGGGTGTATCTGACTGTGGGTCATGATATACACAGTGTGTCAGTGAGTGTGTTAATATTAATCTGTGTTCTCTGTCAGTGTGTTAATATTCCTGAGGACAGTGGGGGTGTTTTACACTTCACAGGGTGTATCTGACTGTGGGTCATGATATACACAGTGTGTCAGTGAGTGTGTTAATATTAATCTGTGTACTCTGTCAGTGTGTTCATATTACTGAGGACAGTGGGGATGTTTTACACTTCACAGGGTGTATCTGACTGTGGGTCATGATATACACAGTGTGTCAGTGAGTGTGTTAATATTAATCTGTGTTCTCTGTCAGTGTGTTAATATTCCTGAGGACAGTCGGGGTGTTTTACACTTCACAGGGTGTATCTGACTGTGGGTCATGACATACACAGTGTGTCAGTGAGTGTGTTAATATTAATCTGTGTTCTCTGTCAGTGTGTTAATATTACTGAGGACAGTGGGGGTGTTTTACACTTCACAGGGTGTATCTGACTGTGGGTCATGATGTGCACAGTGTGTCAGTGAGTGTGTTAATATTAATTTGTGTTCTCTGTCAGTGTGTTAATATTACTGAGGACAGTGGGGGTGTTTTACAATTCACAGTGTGTATCTGACTCTGGGTCATGATATACACAGTGTGTCAGTGAGTGTGTTAATATTAATCTGTGTTCTCTGTCAGTGTGTTAATATTACTGAGGACAGTGGGGGTGTTTTACACTTCACAGGGTGTATCTGGCTGTGGGTCATGATGTACACAGTGTGTCAGTGAGTGTGTTAATATTAATCTGTGTTCTCTGTCAGTGTGTTAATATTACTGAGGACAGTGGGGGTGTTTTACACTTCACAGGGTGTATCTGACTGTGGGTCATGATATACACAGTGTGTCAGTGAGTGTGTTAATATAATCTGTGCTCTCTGTCAGTGTGTTAATATTACTGAGGACAGTGGGGGTGTTTTACACTTCACAGGGTGTATCTGACTGTGGGTCATGATATACACAGTGTGTCAGTGAGAGTGTTAATATTAATCTGTGTTCTCTGTCAGTGTGTTAATATTCCTGAGGACAGTGGGGGTGTTTTACACTTCACAGGGTGTATCTGACTGTGGGTCATGATATACACAGTGTGTCAGTGAGTGTGTCAATATTAATCTGTGTTCTCTGTCAGTGTGTTAATGTTCCTGAGGACAGTGGGGGTGTTTTACACTTCACAGGGTCTATCTGACTGTGGGTCATGATATACACAGTGTGTCAGTGAGTGTGTTAATTTTAATCTGTGTTCTCTGTCAGTGTGTTAATATTCCTGAGGACAGTGGGGGTGTTTTACACTTCACAGGGTGTATCTGACAGTGGGTCATGATATACACAGTGTGTCAGTGTGTGTGTTAATATTAATCTGTT
This sequence comes from Heterodontus francisci, assembly GCF_036365525.1. Taxonomy (NCBI): domain Eukaryota; kingdom Metazoa; phylum Chordata; class Chondrichthyes; order Heterodontiformes; family Heterodontidae; genus Heterodontus; species Heterodontus francisci. Next base: position 517,595 of record NW_027141342.1, on the reverse strand, counting down.
TTCTCTGTCAGTGTGTTAATATTACTGAGGACAGTGGGGATGTTTTACACTTCACAGGGTGTATCTGACTGTGCGTCATGATATACACAGTGTGTCAGTGAGTGTGTTAATATTAATTTGTGTTCTCTGTCAGTGTGTTAATATTACTGAGGACAGTGGGGGTGTTTTACACTTCACAGGGTGTATCTGACTGTGGGTCATGATATACACAGTGTGTCAGTGAGTGTGTTAATATTAATCTGTGTTCTCTGTCAGTGTGTTAATATTACTGAGGACAGTGGGGGTGTTTTACACTTCACAGGGTGTATCTGACTGTGGGTCATGATATACACAGTGTGTCAGTGAGTGTGTTAATATTAATCTGTGTTCTCTGTCAGTGTGTTAATATTGCTGAGGACAGTGGGGGTGTTTTACACTTCACCGGGTGTATCTGACTGTGGGTCATGATATAAACAGTGTGTCAGTGAGTGTGTTAATATTAATCTGTGTTCTCTGTCAGTGTGATAATATTACTGAGGACAGTGGGGGTGTTTTACACTTCACAGGGTGTATCTGACTGTGGGTCATGATATACACAGTGTGTCAGTGAGTGTGTTAATATTAATCTGTGTTCTCTGTCAGTGTGTTAATATTACTGAGGACAGTGGGGATGTTTTACACTTCACAGGGTTTATCTGACTGTGGGTCATGATATACACAGTGTGTCAGTGAGTGTGTTAATATTAATCTGTGTTCTCTGTCAGTGTGTTAATATTACTGAGGACAGTGGGGGTGTTTTACACTTCACAGGGTGTATCTGACTGTGGGTCATGATGTACACAGTGTGTCAGTGAGTGTGTTAATATTAATCTGTGTTCTCTGTCAGTGTGTTAATATTACTGAGGACAGTGGGGGCGTTTTACACTTCACAGGGTGTATCTGACTGTGGGTCATGATGTACACAGTGTGTCAGTGAGTGTGTTAATATTAATCTGTGTTCTCTGTCAGTGTGTTAATATTACTGAGGACAGTGGGGGTGTTTTACACTTCACAGGGTGTATCTGGCTGTGGGTCATGATATACACAGTGTGTCAGTGAGTGTGTTAATATTAATCTGTGTTCTCTGTCAGTGTGTTAATATTCCTGAGGACAGTGGGGATGTTTTACACTTCACAGGGTATATCTGACTGTGGGTCATGATATACACAGTGTGTCAGTGAGTGTGTTAATATAAATCTGTGTTGTCTGTCAGTGTGTTAATATTCCTGAGGACAGTGGGGGTGTTTTACACTTCACAGGGTGTATCTGACTGTGGGTCATGATGTACACAGTGTGTCAGTGAGTGTGTTAATATTAATCTGTGTTCTCTGTCAGTGTGTTAATATTACTGAGGACAGTGGGGGTGTTTTACACTTCACAGGGTTTATCTGACTGTGTGTCATGATATACACAGTGTGTCAGTGAGAGTGTTAATATTAATCTGTGTTCTCTGTCAGTGTGTTAATATTACTGAGGACAGAGGGGGTGTTTTACACTTCACAGGGTGTATCTGACTGTGGGTCATGATATACACAGTGTGTCAGTGAGTGTGTTAATATTAATCTGTGTTCTCTGTCAGTGTGTTAATATTACTGAGGACAGTGGGGGTGTTTTACACTTCACAGGGTGTATCTGACTGCGGGTCATGATGTACACAGTGTGTCAGTGAGTGTGTTAATATTAATCTGTGTTCTCTGTCAGTGTGTTAATATTACTGAGGACAGTGGGGGTGTTTTACACTTCACAGGGTTTATCTGACTGTGGGTCATGATATACACAGTGTGTCAGTGAGTGTGTTAATATTAATCTGTGTTCTCTGTCAGTGTGTTAATAGTACTGAGGACAGTGGGGGTGTTTTACACTTCACAGGGTGTATCTGACTGCGGGTCATGATGTACACAGTGTGTCAGTGAGTGTGTTAATATTAATCTGTGTTCTCTGTCAGTGTGTTAATATTACTGAGGACAGTGGGGGTGTTTTACACTTCACAGAGTGTATCTGACTGTGGGTCATGATGTACGCAGTGTGTCAGTGAGTGTGTTAATATTAATCTGTGTTCTCTGTCAGTGTGTTAATATTACTGAGGACAGTGGGGGTGTTTTACACTTCACAGGGTGTATCTGACTGTGGGTCATGATATACACAGTGTGTCAGTGAGTGTGTTAATATTAATCTGTGTTCTCTGTCAGTGTGTTAATATTACTGAGGACAGTGGGGGTGTTTTACACTTCACAGGGTGTATCTGACTGTGGGTCATGATATACACAGTGTGTCAGTGAGTGTGTTAATATTAATCTGTGTTCTCTGTCAGTGTGTTAATATTCCTGAGGACAGTGGGGGTGTTTTACACTTCACAGGGTGTATCTGACTGTGGGTCATGATATACACAGTGTGTCAGTGAGTGTGTTAATATTAATCTGTGTTCTCTGTCAGTGTGTTCATATTACTGAGGACAGTGGGGATGTTTTACACTTCACAGGGTGTATCTGACTGTGGGTCATGATATACACAGTGTGTCAGTGAGTGTGTTAATATTAATCTGTGTTCTCTGTCAGTGTGTTAATATTCCTGAGGACAGTCGGGGTGTTTTACACTTCACAGGGTGTATCTGACTGTGGGTCATGACATACACAGTGTGTCAGTGAGTGTGTTAATATTAATCTGTGTTCTCTGTCAGTGTGTTAATATTACTGAGGACAGTGGGGGTGTTTTACACTTCACAGGGTGTATCTGACTGTGGGTCATGATATACACAGTGTGTCAGTGAGTGTGTTAATATTAATCTGTGTTCTCTGTCAGTGTGTTAATATTACTGAGGACAGTGGGGGTGTTTTACACTTCACAGGGTGTATCTGACTGTGGGTCATGATATACACAGTGTGTCAGTGAGTGTGTTAATATTAATCTGTGTTCTCTGTCAGTGTGTTAATATTACTGAGGACAGTGGGGGTGTTTTACACTTCACAGGGTGTATCTGACTGTGGGTCATGATATACACAGTGTGTCAGTGAGTGTGTTAATATTAATCTGTGTTCTCTGTCAGTGTGTTAATATTCCTGAGGACAGTGGGGGTGTTTTACACTTCACAGGGTGTATCTGACTGTGGGTCATGATATACACAGTGTGTCAGTGAGTGTGTTAATATTAATCTGTGTACTCTGTCAGTGTGTTCATATTACTGAGGACAGTGGGGATGTTTTACACTTCACAGGGTGTATCTGACTGTGGGTCATGATATACACAGTGTGTCAGTGAGTGTGTTAATATTAATCTGTGTTCTCTGTCAGTGTGTTAATATTCCTGAGGACAGTCGGGGTGTTTTACACTTCACAGGGTGTATCTGACTGTGGGTCATGACATACACAGTGTGTCAGTGAGTGTGTTAATATTAATCTGTGTTCTCTGTCAGTGTGTTAATATTACTGAGGACAGTGGGGGTGTTTTACACTTCACAGGGTGTATCTGACTGTGGGTCATGATGTGCACAGTGTGTCAGTGAGTGTGTTAATATTAATTTGTGTTCTCTGTCAGTGTGTTAATATTACTGAGGACAGTGGGGGTGTTTTACAATTCACAGTGTGTATCTGACTCTGGGTCATGATATACACAGTGTGTCAGTGAGTGTGTTAATATTAATCTGTGTTCTCTGTCAGTGTGTTAATATTACTGAGGACAGTGGGGGTGTTTTACACTTCACAGGGTGTATCTGGCTGTGGGTCATGATGTACACAGTGTGTCAGTGAGTGTGTTAATATTAATCTGTGTTCTCTGTCAGTGTGTTAATATTACTGAGGACAGTGGGGGTGTTTTACACTTCACAGGGTGTATCTGACTGTGGGTCATGATATACACAGTGTGTCAGTGAGTGTGTTAATATAATCTGTGCTCTCTGTCAGTGTGTTAATATTACTGAGGACAGTGGGGGTGTTTTACACTTCACAGGGTGTATCTGACTGTGGGTCATGATATACACAGTGTGTCAGTGAGAGTGTTAATATTAATCTGTGTTCTCTGTCAGTGTGTTAATATTCCTGAGGACAGTGGGGGTGTTTTACACTTCACAGGGTGTATCTGACTGTGGGTCATGATATACACAGTGTGTCAGTGAGTGTGTCAATATTAATCTGTGTTCTCTGTCAGTGTGTTAATGTTCCTGAGGACAGTGGGGGTGTTTTACACTTCACAGGGTCTATCTGACTGTGGGTCATGATATACACAGTGTGTCAGTGAGTGTGTTAATTTTAATCTGTGTTCTCTGTCATTGTGTTAATGTTCCTGAGGACAGTGGGGGTGTTTTACACTTCACAGGGTGTATCTGACTGTGGGTCATGATATACACAGTGTGTCAGTGAGTGTGTTAATATTAATCAGTCTTCTCTGTCAGTGTGTGAATATTCCTGAGGACAGTGGGGATGTTTTACACTTCACAGGGTGTATCTGACTGTGGGTCATGATATACACAGTGTGTCAGTGAGTGTGTTAATATTAATCTGTGTTCTCTGTCAGTGTGTTAATATTCCTGAGGACAGTCGGGGTGTTTTACACTTCACAGGGTGTATCTGACTGTGGGTCATGACATACACAGTGTGTCAGTGAGTGTGTTAATATTAATCTGTGTTCTCTGTCAGTGTGTTAATATTACTGAGGACAGTGGGGGTGTTTTACACTTCACAGGGTGTATCTGACTGTGGGTCATGATGTGCACAGTGTGTCAGTGAGTGTGTTAATATTAATTTGTGTTCTCTGTCAGTGTGTTAATATTACTGAGGACAGTGGGGGTGTTTTACACTTCACAGGGTGTATCTGACTCTGGGTCATGATATACACAGTGTGTCAGTGAGTGTGTTAATATTAATCTGTGTTCTCTGTCAGTGTGTTAATATTACTGAGGACAGTGGGGGTGTTTTACTCTTCACAGGGTGTATCTGGCTGTGGGTCATGATGTACACAGTGTGTCAGTGAGTGTGTTAATATTAATCTGTGTTCTCTGTCAGTGTGTTAATATTACTGAGGACAGTGGGGGTGTTTTACACTTCACAGGGTGTATCTGACTGTGGGTCATGATATACACAGTGTGTCAGTGAGTGTGTTAATATTAATCTGTGTTCTCTGTCAGTGTGTTAATATTGCTGAGGACAGTGGGGGTGTTTTACTCTTCACCGGGTGTATCTGACTGTGGGTCATGATATAAACAGTGTGTCAGTGAGTGTGTTAATATTAATCTGTGTTCTCTGTCAGTGTGATAATATTTCTGAGGACAGTGGGGGTGTTTTACACTTCACAGGGTGTATCTGACTGTGGGTCATGATGTACACAGTGTGTCAGTGAGTGTGTTAATATTAATCTGTGTTCTCTGTCAGTGTGTTAATATTACTGAGGACAGTGGGGATGTTTTACACTTCACAGGGTTTATCTGACTGTGGGTCATGATATACACAGTGTGTCAGTGAGTGTGTTAATATTAATCTGTGTTCTCTGTCAGTGTGTTAATATTACTGAGGACAGTGGGGGTGTTTTACACTTCACAGGGTGTATCTGACTGTGGGTCATGATGTACACAGTGTGTCAGTGAGTGTGTTAATATTAATCTGTGTTCTCTGTCAGTGTGTTAATATTACTGAGGACAGTGGGGGCGTTTTACACTTCACAGGGTGTATCTGACTGTGGGTCATGACATACACAGTGTGTCAGTGAGTGTGTTAATATTAATCTGTGTTCTCTGTCAGTGTGTTAATATTACTGAGGACAGTGGGGGTGTTTTACACTTCACAGGGTGTATCTGACTGTGGGTCATGATATACACAGTGTGTCAGTGAGTGTGTTAATATTAATCTGTGTTCTCTGTCAGTGTGTTAATATTACTGAGGACAGTGGGGGTGTTTTACACTTCACAGGGTGTATCTGACTGTGGGTCATGATATACACAGTGTGTCAGTGAGTGTGTTAATATTAATCTGTGTTCTCTGTCAGTGTGTTAATATTACTGAGGACAGTGGGGGTGTTTTACACTTCACAGGGTGTATCTGACTGTGGGTCATGATATACACAGTGTGTCAGTGAGTGTGTTAATATTAATCTGTGTTCTCTGTCAGTGTGTTAATATTCCTGAGGACAGTGGGGGTGTTTTACACTTCACAGGGTGTATCTGACTGTGGGTCATGATATACACAGTGTGTCAGTGAGTGTGTTAATATTAATCTGTGTACTCTGTCAGTGTGTTCATATTACTGAGGACAGTGGGGATGTTTTACACTTCACAGGGTGTATCTGACTGTGGGTCATGATATACACAGTGTGTCAGTGAGTGTGTTAATATTAATCTGTGTTCTCTGTCAGTGTGTTAATATTCCTGAGGACAGTCGGGGTGTTTTACACTTCACAGGGTGTATCTGACTGTGGGTCATGACATACACAGTGTGTCAGTGAGTGTGTTAATATTAATCTGTGTTCTCTGTCAGTGTGTTAATATTACTGAGGACAGTGGGGGTGTTTTACACTTCACAGGGTGTATCTGACTGTGGGTCATGATGTGCACAGTGTGTCAGTGAGTGTGTTAATATTAATTTGTGTTCTCTGTCAGTGTGTTAATATTACTGAGGACAGTGGGGGTGTTTTACAATTCACAGTGTGTATCTGACTCTGGGTCATGATATACACAGTGTGTCAGTGAGTGTGTTAATATTAATCTGTGTTCTCTGTCAGTGTGTTAATATTACTGAGGACAGTGGGGGTGTTTTACACTTCACAGGGTGTATCTGGCTGTGGGTCATGATGTACACAGTGTGTCAGTGAGTGTGTTAATATTAATCTGTGTTCTCTGTCAGTGTGTTAATATTACTGAGGACAGTGGGGGTGTTTTACACTTCACAGGGTGTATCTGACTGTGGGTCATGATATACACAGTGTGTCAGTGAGAGTGTTAATATTAATCTGTGTTCTCTGTCAGTGTGTTAATATTCCTGAGGACAGTGGGGGTGTTTTACACTTCACAGGGTGTATCTGACTGTGGGTCATGATATACACAGTGTGTCAGTGAGTGTGTCAATATTAATCTGTGTTCTCTGTCAGTGTGTTAATGTTCCTGAGGACAGTGGGGGTGTTTTACACTTCACAGGGTCTATCTGACTGTGGGTCATGATATACACAGTGTGTCAGTGAGTGTGTTAATTTTAATCTGTGTTCTCTGTCATTGTGTTAATGTTCCTGAGGACAGTGGGGGTGTTTTACACTTCACAGGGTGTATCTGACTGTGGGTCATGATATACACAGTGTGTCAGTGAGTGTGTTAATATTAATCAGTCTTCTCTGTCAGTGTGTGAATATTCCTGAGGACAGTGGGGATGTTTTACACTTCACAGGGTGTATCTGACTGTGGGTCATGATATACACAGTGTGTCAGTGAGTGTGTTAATATTAATCTGTGTTCTCTGTCAGTGTGTTAATATTCCTGAGGACAGTCGGGGTGTTTTACACTTCACAGGGTGTATCTGACTGTGGGTCATGACATACACAGTGTGTCAGTGAGTGTGTTAATATTAATCTGTGTTCTCTGTCAGTGTGTTAATATTACTGAGGACAGTGGGGGTGTTTTACACTTCACAGGGTGTATCTGACTGTGGGTCATGATGTGCACAGTGTGTCAGTGAGTGTGTTAATATTAATTTGTGTTCTCTGTCAGTGTGTTAATATTACTGAGGACAGTGGGGGTGTTTTACACTTCACAGGGTGTATCTGACTCTGGGTCATGATATACACAGTGTGTCAGTGAGTGTGTTAATATTAATCTGTGTTCTCTGTCAGTGTGTTAATATTACTGAGGACAGTGGGGGTGTTTTACTCTTCACAGGGTGTATCTGGCTGTGGGTCATGATGTACACAGTGTGTCAGTGAGTGTGTTAATATTAATCTGTGTTCTCTGTCAGTGTGTTAATATTACTGAGGACAGTGGGGGTGTTTTACACTTCACAGGGTGTATCTGACTGTGGGTCATGATATACACAGTGTGTCAGTGAGTGTGTTAATATTAATCTGTGTTCTCTGTCAGTGTGTTAATATTGCTGAGGACAGTGGGGGTGTTTTACTCTTCACCGGGTGTATCTGACTGTGGGTCATGATATAAACAGTGTGTCAGTGAGTGTGTTAATATTAATCTGTGTTCTCTGTCAGTTTGATAATATTACTGAGGACAGTGGGGGTGTTTTACACTTCACAGGGTGTATCTGACTGTGGGTCATGATGTACACAGTGTGTCAGTGAGTGTGTTAATATTAATCTGTGTTCTCTGTCAGTGTGTTAATATTACTGAGGACAGTGGGGATGTTTTACACTTCACAGGGTTTATCTGACTGTGGGTCATGATATACACAGTGTGTCAGTGAGTGTGTTAATATTAATCTGTGTTCTCTGTCAGTGTGTTAATATTACTGAGGACAGTGGGGGTGTTTTACACTTCACAGGGTGTATCTGACTGTGGGTCATGATGTACACAGTGTGTCAGTGAGTGTGTTAATATTAATCTGTGTTCTCTGTCAGTGTGTTAATATTACTGAGGACAGTGGGGGCGTTTTACACTTCACAGGGTGTATCTGACTGTGGGTCATGATGTACACAGTGTGTCAGTGAGTGTGTTAATATTAATCTGTGTTCTCTGTCAGTGTGTTAATGTTACTGAGGACAGTGGGGGTGTTTTACACTTCACAGGGTGTATCTGGCTGTGGGTCATGATATACACAGTGTGTCAGTGAGTGTGTTAATATTAATCTGTGTTCTCTGTCAGTGTGTTAATATTCCTGTGGACAGTGGGGATGTTTTACACTTCACAGGGTATATCTGACTGTGGGTCATGATATACACAGTGTGTCAGTGAGTGTGTTAATATAAATCTGTGTTGTCTGTCAGTGTGTTAATATTCCTGAGGACAGTGGGGGTGTTTTACACTTCACAGGGTGTATCTGACTGTGGGTCATGATGTACACAGTGTGTCAGTGAGTGTGTTAATATTAATCTGTGTTCTCTGTCAGTGTGTTAATATTACTGAGGACAGTGGGGGTGTTTTACACTTCACAGGGTTTATCTGACTGTGGGTCATGATATACACAGTGTGTCAGTGAGAGTGTTAATATTAATCTGTGTTCTCTGTCAGTGTGTTAATATTACTGAGGACAGAGGGGGTGTTTTACACTTCACAGGGTGTATCTGACTGTGGGTCATGATATACACAGTGTGTCAGTGAGTGTGTTAATATTAATCTGTGTTCTCTGTCAGTGTGTTAATATTACTGAGGACAGTGGGGGTGTTTTACACTTCACAGGGTGTATCTGACTGCGGGTCATGATGTACACAGTGTGTCAGTGAGTGTGTTAATATTAATCTGTGTTCTCTGTCAGTGTGTTAATATTACTGAGGACAGTGGGGGTGTTTTACACTTCACAGGGTTTATCTGACTGTGGGTCATGATATACACAGTGTGTCAGTGAGTGTGTTAATATTAATCTGTGTTCTCTGTCAGTGTGTTAATATTACTGAGGACAGTGGGGGTGTTTTACACTTCACAGGGTGTATCTGACTGCGGGTCATGATGTACACAGTGTGTCAGTGAGTGTGTTAATATTAATCTGTGTTCTCTGTCAGTGTGTTAATATTACTGAGGACAGTGGGGGTGTTTTACACTTCACAGAGTGTATCTGACTGTGGGTCATGATGTACGCAGTGTGTCAGTGAGTGTGTTAATATTAATCTGTGTTCTCTGTCAGTGTGTTAATATTACTGAGGACAGTGGGGGTGTTTTACACTTCACAGGGTGTATCTGACTGTGGGTCATGATATACACAGTGTGTCAGTGAGTGTGTTAATATTAATCTGTGTTCTCTGTCAGTGTGTTAATATTACTGAGGACAGTGGGGGTGTTTTACACTTCACAGGGTGTATCTGACTGTGGGTCATGATATACACAGTGTGTCAGTGAGTGTGTTAATATTAATCTGTGTTCTCTGTCAGTGTGTTAATATTCCTGAGGACAGTGGGGGTGTTTTACACTTCACAGGGTGTATCTGACTGTGGGTCATGATATACACAGTGTGTCAGTGAGTGTGTTAATATTAATCTGTGTTCTCTGTCAGTGTGTACATATTACTGAGGACAGTGGGGATGTTTTACACTTCACAGGGTGTATCTGACTGTGGGTCATGATATACACAGTGTGTCAGTGAGTGTGTTAATATTAATCTGTGTTCTCTGTCAGTGTGTTAATATTCCTGAGTGCAGTCGGGGTGTTTTACACTTCACAGGGTGTATCTGACTGTGGGTCATGACATACACAGTGTGTCAGTGAGTGTGTTAATATTAATCTGTGTTCTCTGTCAGTGTGTTAATATTACTGAGGACAGTGGGGGTGTTTTACACTTCACAGGGTGTATCTGACTGTGGGTCATGATGTGCACAGTGTGTCAGTGAGTGTGTTAATATTAATTTGTGTTCTCTGTCAGTGTGTTAATATTACTGAGGACAGTGGGGGTGTTTTACACTTCACAGGGTGTATCTGACTCTGGGTCATGATATACACAGTGTGTCAGTGAGTGTGTTAATATTAATCTGTGTTCTCTGTCAGTGTGTTAATATTACTGAGGACAGTGGGGGTGTTTTACACTTCACAGGGTGTATCTGGCTGTGGGTCATGATGTACACAGTGTGTCAGTGAGTGTGTTAATATTAATCTGTGTTCTCTGTCAGTGTGTTAATATTACTGAGGACAGTGGGGGTGTTTTACACTTCACAGGGTGTATCTGACTGTGGGTCATGATATACACAGTGTGTCAGTGAGTGTGTTAATATAATCTGTGCTCTCTGTCAGTGTGTTAATATTACTGAGGACAGTGGGGGTGTTTTACACTTCACAGGGTGTATCTGACTGTGGGTCATGATATACACAGTGTGTCAGTGAGAGTGTTAATATTAATCTGTGTTCTCTGTCAGTGTGTTAATATTCCTGAGGACAGTGGGGGTGTTTTACACTTCACAGGGTGTATCTGACTGTGGGTCATGATATACACAGTGTGTCAGTGAGTGTGTCAATATTAATCTGTGTTCTCTGTCAGTGTGTTAATGTTCCTGAGGACTGAGGGGGTGTTTTACACTTCACAGGGTCTATCTGACTGTGGGTCATGATATACACAGTGTGTCAGTGAGTGTGTTAATTTTAATCTGTGTTCTCTGTCAGTGTGTTAATGTTCCTGAGGACAGTGGGGGTGTTTTACACTTCACAGGGTGTATCTGACTGTGGGTCATGATATACACAGTGTGTCAGTGAGTGTGTTAATATTAATCTGTGTTCTCTGTCAGTGTGTGAATATTCCTGAGGACAGTGGGGATGTTTTACACTTCACAGGGTGTATCTGACTGTGGGTCATGATATACACAGTGTGTCAGTGAGTGTGTTAATATTAATCTGTGTTCTCTGTCAGTGTGTTAATATTCCTGAGGACAGTCGGGGTGTTTTACACTTCACAGGGTGTATCTGACTGTGGGTCATGACATACACAGTGTGTCAGTGAGTGTGTTAATATTAATCTGTGTTCTCTGTCAGTGTGTTAATATTACTGAGGACAGTGGGGGTGTTTTACACTTCACAGGGTGTATCTGACTGTGGGTCATGATGTGCACAGTGTGTCAGTGAGTGTGTTAATATTAATTTGTGTTCTCTGTCAGTGTGTTAATATTACTGAGGACAGTGGGGGTGTTTTACACTTCACAGGGTGTATCTGAATCTGGGTCATGATATACACAGTGTGTCAGTGAGTGTGTTAATATTAATCTGTGTTCTCTGTCAGTGTGCTAATATTACTGAGGACAGTGGGGGTGTTTTACACTTCACAGGGTGTATCTGGCTGTGGGTCATGATGTACACAGTGTGTCAGTGAGTGTGTTAATATTAATCTGTGTTCTCTGTCAGTGTGTTAATATTACTGAGGACAGTGGGGGTGTTTTACACTTCACAGGGTGTATCTGACTGTGGGTCATGATATACACAGTGTGTCAGTGAGTGTGTTAATATAATCTGTGCTCTCTGTCAGTGTGTTAATATTACTGAGGACAGTGGGGGTGTTTTACACTTCACAGGGTGTATCTGACTGTGGGTCATGATATACACAGTGTGTCAGTGAGAGTGTTAATATTAATCTGTGTTCTCTGTCAGTGTGTTAATATTCCTGAGGACAGTGGGGGTGTTTTACACTTCACAGGGTGTATCTGACTGTGGGTCATGATATACACAGTGTGTCAGTGAGTGTGTCAATATTAATCTGTGTTCTCTGTCAGTGTGTTAATGTTCCTGAGGACTGAGGGGGTGTTTTACACTTCACAGGGTATATCTGAATGTGGGTCATGATATACACAGTGTGTCAGTGAGTGTGTTAATTTTAATCTGTGTTCTCTGTCAGTGTGTTAATGTTCCTGAGGACAGTGGGGGTGTTTTACACTTCACAGGGTGTATCTGACTGTGGGTCATGATATACACAGTTTGTCAGTGAGTGTGTTAATATTAATCTGTGTTCTCTGTCAGTGTGTTAATGTTGCTGAGGACAGTGGGGGTGTTTTACACTTCACAGGGTGTATCTGACTGTGGGTCATGATATACACAGTGTGTCAGTGAGTGTGTTAATATTAATCTGTGTTCTCTGTCAGTGTGTTAATATTACTGAGGACAGTGGGAATGTTTTACACTTCACAGGGTGTATCTGACTGTGGGTCATGATATACACAGTGTGTCAGTGAGTGTGTTAATATTAATCTGTGTTCTCTGTCAGTGTGTTAATATTACTGAGGACAGTGGGGGTGTTTTACACTTCACAGGGTGTATCTGACTGTGGGTCATGATATACACAGTGTGTCAGTGAGTGTGTTAATATTAATCTGTGTTCTCTGTCAGTGTGTTAATGTTGCTGAGGACAGTGGGGGTGCTTTACACTTCACCGGGTGTATCTGACTGTGGGTCATGATATAAACAGTGTGTCAGTGAGTGTGTTAATATTAATCTGTGTTCTCTGTCAGTGTGTTAATATTACTGAGGACAGTGGGGGTGTTTTACACTTCACAGGGTGTATCTGACTGTGGGTCATGATGTACACAGTGTGTCAGTGAGTGTGTTAATATTAATCTGTGTTCTCTGTCAGTGTGTTAATATTACTGAGGACAGTGGGGGTGTTTTACACTTCACAGGGTGTATCTGACTGTGGGTCATGATGTACACAGTGTGTCAGTGAGTGTGTTAATATTAATCTGTGTTCTCTGTCAGTGTGTTAATATTACTGAGGACAGTGGGGGTGTTTTACACTTCACAGGGTGTATCTGGCTGTGGGTCATGATATACACAGTGTGTCAGTGAGTGTGTTAATATTAATCTGTGTTCTCTGTCAGTGTGTTAATATTCCTGAGGACAGTGGGGATGTTTTACACTTCACAGGGTATATCTGACTGTGGGTCATGATATACGCAGTGTGTCAGTGAGTGTGTTAATATTAATCTGTGTTCTCTGTCAGTATGTTAATATTCCTGAGGACAGTGGGGGTGTTTTACACTTCACAGGGTGTATCTGACTGTGGGTCATGATATACACAGTGTGTCAGTGAGTGTGTTAATATTAATCTGTGTTCTCTGTCAGTGTGTTAATATTCCTGAGGACAGTGGGGGTGTTTTACACTTCACAGGGTGTATCTGACTGTGGGTCATGATATACACAGTGTGTCAGTGAATGTGTTAATATTAATCTGTGTTCTCTGCAAGTGTGTTAATATTCCTGAGGACAGTCGGGGTGTTTTACACTTCACAGGGTGTATCTGACTGTGGGTCATGACATACACAGTGTGTCAGTGAGTGTGTTAATTTTAATCTGTGTTCTCTGTCAGTGTGTTAATATTACTGAGGACAGTGGGGGTGTTTTACACTTCACACGGTGTATCTGACTGTGCGTCATGATATACACAGTGTGTCAGTGAGTGTGTTAATATTAATCTGTGTTCTCTGTCAGTGTGTTAATATTACTGAGGACAGTGGGGGTGTTTTACACTTCACAGGGTGTATCTGACTGCGGGTCATGATGTACACAGTGTGTCAGTGAGTGTGTTAATATTAATCTGTGTTCTCTGTCAGTGTGTTAATATTGCTGAGGACAGTGGGGGTGTTTTACACTTCACAGGGTGTATCTGACTGTGGGTCATGATATACACAGTGTGTCAGTGAGTGTGTTAATATTAATCTGTGTTCTCTGTCAGTGTGTTAATATTCCTGAGGACAGTGGGGGTGTTTTACACTTCACAGGGTGTATCTGACTGTGAGTCATGATGTACACAGTGTGTCAGTGATAGTGTTAATATTACTCTGTGTTCTCTGTCAGTGTGTTAATATTGCTGAGGACAGTGGGGGTGTTTTACACTTCACAGGGTGTATCTGACTGTGGGTCATGATATACACAGTGTGTCAGTGAATGTGTTAATATTAATCTGTGTTCTCTGTCAGTGTGTTAATATTACTGAGGACAGTGGGGATGTTTTACACTTCACAGGGTGTATCTGACTGTGGGTCATGATATACACAGTGTGTCAGTGAGTGTGTTAATATTAATCTGTGTTCTCTGTCAGTGTGTTAATATTACTGAGGACAGTGGGGGTGTTTTACACTTCACAGGGTGTATCTGACTGTGGGTCATGATATACACAGTGTGTCAGTGAGTGTGTTAATATTAATCTGTGTTCTCTGTCAGTGTGTTAATATTACTGAGGACAGTGGGGGTGTTTTACACTTCACAGGGTTTATCTGACTGTGGGTCATGATGTACACAGTGTGTCAGTGAGTGTGTTAATATTAATCTGTGTTCTCTGTCAGTGTGTTAATATTACTGAGGACAGTGGGGGTGTTTTACACTTCACAGGGTGTATCTGACTGTGGGTCATGATGTGCACAGTGTGCCAGTGAGTGTGTTAATATTAATTTGTGTTCTCTGTCAGTGTGTTAATATTACTGAGGACAGTGGGGGTGTTTTACACTTCACAGGGTGTATCTGACTCTGGGTCATGATATACACAGTGTGTCAGTGAGTGTGTTAATATTAATCTGTGTTCTCTGTCAGTGTGTTAATATTACTGAGGACAGTGGGGGTGTTTTACACTTCACAGGGTGTATCTGGCTGTGGGTCATGATGTACACAGTGTGTCAGTGAGTGTGTTAATATTAATCTGTGTTCTCTGTCAGTGTGTTAATATTACTGAGGACAGTGGGGGTGTTTTACACTTCACAGGGTGTATCTGACTGTGGGTCATGATATACACAGTGTGTCAGTGAGTGTGTTAATATAATCTGTGCTCTCTGTCAGTGTGTTAATATTACTGAGGACAGTGGGGGTGTTTTACACTTCACAGGGTGTATCTGACTGTGGGTCATGATATACACAGTGTGTCAGTGAGAGTGTTAATATTAATCTGTGTTCTCTGTCAGTGTGTTAATATTACTGAGGACAGTGGGGGTGTTTTACACTTCACAGGGTGTATCTGACTGTGGGTCATGATATACACAGTGTGTCAGTGAGTGTGTCAATATTAATCTGTGTTCTCTGTCAGTGTGTTAATGTTCCTGAGGACTGAGGGGGTGTTTTACACTTCACAGGGTCTATCTGACTGTGGGTCATGATATACACAGTGTGTCAGTGAGTGTGTTAATTTTAATCTGTGTTCTCTGTCAGTGTGTTAATGTTCCTGAGGACAGTGGGGGTGTTTTACACTTCACAGGGTGTATCTGACTGTGGGTCATGATATACACAGTGTGTCAGTGAGTGTGTTAATATTAATCTGTGTTCTCTGTCAGTGTGTTAATGTTGCTGAGGACAGTGGGGGTGTTTTACACTTCACAGGGTGTATCTGACTGTGGGTCATGATATACACAGTGTGTCAGTGAGTGTGTTAATATTAATCTGTGTTCTCTGTCAGTGTGTTAATATTACTGAGGACAGTGGGGGTGTTTTACACTTCACAGGGTGTATCTGACTGTGGGTCATGATATACACAGTGTGTCAGTGAGTGTGTTAATATTAATCTGTGTTCTCTGTCAGTGTGTTAATATTACTGAGGACAGTGGGAATGTTTTACACTTCACAGGGTGTATCTGACTGTGGGTCATGATATACACAGTGAGTCAGTGAGTGTGTTAATATTAATCTGTGTTCTCTGTCAGTGTGTTAATATTACTGAGGACAGTGGGGGTGTTTTACACTTCACAGGGTGTATCTGACTGTGGGTCATGATATACACAGTGTGTCAGTGAGTGTGTTAATATTAATCTGTGTTCTCTGTCAGTGTGTTAATATTACTGAGGACAGTGGGGGTGTTTTACACTTCACAGGGTGTATCTGACTGTGGGTCATGATATACACAGTGTGTCAGTGAGTGTGTTAATATTAATCTGTGTTCTCTGTCAGTGTGTTAATATTGCTGAGGACAGTGGGGGTGCTTTACACTTCACCGGGTGTATCTGACTGTGGGTCATGATATAAACAGTGTGTCAGTGAGTGTGTTAATATTAATCTGTGTTCTCTGTCAGTGTGTTAATATTACTGAGGACAGTGGGGTTGTTTTACACTTCACAGGGTGTATCTGACTGTGGGTCATGATATACACAGTGTGTCAGTGAGTGTGTTAATATTAATCTGTGTTCTCTGTCAGTGTGTTAATATTGCTGAGGACAGTGGGGGTGCTTTACACTTCACCGGGTGTATCTGACTGTGGGTCATGATATAAACAGTGTGTCAGTGAGTGTGTTAATATTAATCTGTGTTCTCTGTCAGTGTGTTAATATTACTGAGGACAGTGGGGGTGTTTTACACTTCACAGGGTGTATCTGACTGTGGGTCATGATGTACACAGTGTGTCAGTGAGTGTGTTAATATTAATCTGTGTTCTCTGTCAGTGTGTTAATATTACTGAGGACAGTGGGGGTGTTTTACACTTCACAGGGTGTATCTGACTGTGGGTCATGATGTACACAGTGTGTCAGTGAGTGTGTTAATATTAATCTGTGTTCTCTGTCAGTGTGTTAATATTACTGAGGACAGTGGGGGTGTTTTACACTTCACAGGGTGTATCTGGCTGTGGGTCATGATATACACAGTGTGTCAGTGAGTGTGTTAATATTAATCTGTGTTCTCTGTCAGTGTGTTAATATTCCTGAGGACAGTGGGGATGTTTTACACTTCACAGGGTATATCTGACTGTGGGTCATGATATACACAGTGTGTCAGTGAGTGTGTTAATATTAATCTGTGTTCTCTGTCAGTGTGTTAATATTACTGAGGACAGTGGGGGTGTTTTACACTTCACAGGGTTTATCTGACTGTGGGTCATGATATACACAGCGTGTCAGTGAGTGTGTTAATATTAATCTGTGTTCTCTGTCAGTATGTTAATATTCCTGAGGACAGTGGGGGTGTTTTACACTTCACAGGGTGTATCTGACTGTGGGTCATGATGTACACAGTGTGTCAGTGAGTGTGTTAATATTAATCTGTGTTCTCTGTCAGTGTGTTAATATTACTGAGGACAGTGGGGGTGTTTTACACTTCACAGGGTGTATCTGACTGTGGGTCATGATATACACAGTGTGTCAGTGAGTGTGTTAATATTAATCTGTGTTCTCTGTCAGTGTGTTAATATTCCTGAGGACAGTGCGGGTGTTTTACACTTCACAGGGCGTATCTGACTGTGGGTCATGATGTACACAGTGTGTCAGTGAGTGTGTTAATATTAATCTGTGTTCTCTGTCAGTGTGTTAATATTCCTGAGGACAGTGGGGGTGTTTTACACTTCACAGGGTGTATCTGACTGTGGGTCATGATGTACACAGTGTGTCAGTGAGTGTGTTAATATTAATCTGTGTTCTCTGTCAGTGTGTTAATATTCCTGAGGACAGTGGGGGTGTTTTACACTTCACAGGGTGTATCTGACTGTGGGTCATGATATACACAGTGTGTCAGTGAGTGTGTTAATATTAATCTGTGTTCTCTGTCAGTGTGTTAATATTACTGAGGACAGTGGGGGTGTTTTACACTTCACAGGGTGTATCTGACACTGGGTCATGATATACACAGTGTGTCAGTGAGTGTGTTAATATTAATCTGTGTTCTCTGTCAGTGTGTTAATATTACTGAGGACAGTGGGGGTGTTTTACACTTCACAGGGTGTATCTGACTGTGGGTCATGATATACACAGTGTGTCAGTGAGTTTGTTAATATTAATCTGTGTTCTCTGTCAGTGTGTTAATATTGCTGAGGACAGTGGGGGTGTTTTACACTTCACAGGGTGTATCTGACACTGGGTCATGATATACACAGTGTGTCAGTGAGTGTGTTAATATTAATCTGTGTTCTCTGTCAGTGTGTTAATATTACTGAGGACAGTGGGGGTGTTTTACACTTCACAGGGTGTATCTGACACTGGGTCATGATATACACAGTGTGTCAGTGAGTGTGTTAATATTAATCTGTGTTCTCTGTCAGTGTGTTAATATTACTGAGGACAGTGGGGGTGTTTTACACTTCACAGGGTGTATCTGACTGTGGGTCATGATATACACAGTGTGTCAGTGAGTTTGTTAATATTAATCTGTGTTCTCTGTCAGTGTGTTAATATTGCTGAGGACAGTGGGGGTGTTTTACACTTCACAGGGTGTATCTGACTGTGGGTCATGATGTACACAGTGTGTCAGTGAGTGTGTTAATATTAATCTGTGTTCTCTGTCAGTGTGTTAATATTACTGAGGACAGTGGGGATGTTTTACACTTCACAGGGTTTATCTGACTGTGGGTCATGATTTACACAGTGTGTCAGTGAGTGTGTTAATATTAATCTGTGTTCTCTGTCAGTGTGTTAATATTACTGAGGACAGTGGGGATGTTTTACACTTCAGAGGGTTTATCTGACTGTGGGTCATGATTTACACAGTGTGTCAGTGAGTGTGTTAATATTAATCTGTGTTCTCTGTCAGTGTGTTAATATTACTGAGGACAGTGGGGGTGTTTTACACTTCACAGGGTGTAACTGACTGTGGGTCATGATATACACAGTGTGTCAGTGAGTGTGTTAATATTAATCTGTGTTCTCTGTCAGTGTGTTAATATTACTGAGGACAGTGGGGGTGTTTTACACTTCACAGGGTGTATCTGACTGTGAGTCATGATATACACAGTGTGTCAGTGAGTGTGTTAATATTAATCTGTGTTCTCTGTCATTGTGTTAATATTCCTGAGGACAGTGGGGGTGTTTTACACTTCACAGGGTGTATCTGACTGTGGGTCATGATGTACACAGTGTGTCAGTGAGTGTGTTAATATTAATCTGTGTTCTCTGTCAGTGTGTTAATATTACTGAGGACAGTGGGGGTGTTTTACACTTCACAGGGTGTATCTGACTGTGGGTCATGATATACACAGTGTGTCAGTGAGTGTGTTAATATTAATCTGTGTTCTCTGTCAGTGTGTTAATATTCCTGAGGACAGTGCGGGTGTTTTACACTTCACAGGGCGTATCTGACTGTGGGTCATGATGTACACAGTGTGTCAGTGAGTGTGTTAATATTAATCTGTGTTCTCTGTCAGTGTGTTAATATTCCTGAGGACAGTGGGGGTGTTTTACACTTCACAGGGTGTATCTGACTGTGGGTCATGATGTACACAGTGTGTCAGTGAGTGTGTTAATATTAATCTGTGTTCTCTGTCAGTGTGTTAATATTCCTGAGGACAGTGGGGGTGTTTTACACTTCACAGGGTGTATCTGACTGTGGGTCATGATATACACAGTGTGTCAGTGAGTGTGTTAATATTAATCTGTGTTCTCTGTCAGTGTGTTAATATTACTGAGGACAGTGGGGGTGTTTTACACTTCACAGGGTGTATCTGACACTGGGTCATGATATACACAGTGTGTCAGTGAGTGTGTTAATATTAATCTGTGTTCTCTGTCAGTGTGTTAATATTACTGAGGACAGTGGGGGTGTTTTACACTTCACAGGGTGTATCTGACTGTGGGTCATGATATACACAGTGTGTCAGTGAGTTTGTTAATATTAATCTGTGTTCTCTGTCAGTGTGTTAATATTGCTGAGGACAGTGGGGGTGTTTTACACTTCACAGGGTGTATCTGACACTGGGTCATGATATACACAGTGTGTCAGTGAGTGTGTTAATATTAATCTGTGTTCTCTGTCAGTGTGTTAATATTACTGAGGACAGTGGGGGTGTTTTACACTTCACAGGGTGTATCTGACACTGGGTCATGATATACACAGTGTGTCAGTGAGTGTGTTAATATTAATCTGTGTTCTCTGTCAGTGTGTTAATATTACTGAGGACAGTGGGGGTGTTTTACACTTCACAGGGTGTATCTGACTGTGGGTCATGATATACACAGTGTGTCAGTGAGTTTGTTAATATTAATCTGTGTTCTCTGTCAGTGTGTTAATATTGCTGAGGACAGTGGGGGTGTTTTACACTTCACAGGGTGTATCTGACTGTGGGTCATGATGTACACAGTGTGTCAGTGAGTGTGTTAATATTAATCTGTGTTCTCTGTCAGTGTGTTAATATTACTGAGGACAGTGGGGATGTTTTACACTTCACAGGGTTTATCTGACTGTGGGTCATGATTTACACAGTGTGTCAGTGAGTGTGTTAATATTAATCTGTGTTCTCTGTCAGTGTGTTAATATTACTGAGGACAGTGGGGATGTTTTACACTTCAGAGGGTTTATCTGACTGTGGGTCATGATTTACACAGTGTGTCAGTGAGTGTGTTAATATTAATCTGTGTTCTCTGTCAGTGTGTTAATATTACTGAGGACAGTGGGGGTGTTTTACACTTCACAGGGTGTAACTGACTGTGGGTCATGATATACACAGTGTGTCAGTGAGTGTGTTAATATTAATCTGTGTTCTCTGTCAGTGTGTTAATATTACTGAGGACAGTGGGGGTGTTTTACACTTCACAGGGTGTATCTGACTGTGAGTCATGATATACACAGTGTGTCAGTGAGTGTGTTAATATTAATCTGTGTTCTCTGTCATTGTGTTAATATTACTGACGACAGTGGGGGTGTTTTACAGTTCACAGGGTGTATCTGACTGTGGGTCATGATGTGCACAGTGTGTCAGTGAGTGTGTTAATATTAATCTGTGTTCTCTGTCAGTGTGTTAATATTACTGAGGACAGTCGGGGTGTTTTACACTTCACAGGGTGTATCTGCCTGTGGGTCATGATATACACAGTGAGTCAGTGAGTGTGTTAATATTAATCTATGTTCACTGTCAGTGTGTTAATATTACTGAGGACAGTGGGGGTGTTTTACACTTCACAGGGTGTATCTGACTGTGGGTCATGATGTACACAGTGTGTCAGTGAGTGTGTTAATAGTAATCTGTGTTCTCTGTCAGTGTGTTAATATTACTGAGGACAGTGGAGGTGTTTTACACTTCACAGGGTGTATCTGGCTGTGGGTCATGATGTACACAGTGTGTCAGTGAGTGTGTTAATATTAATCTGTGTTCTCTGTCAGTGTGTTAATATTCCTGAGGACAGTGGGGGTGTTTTACACTTCACAAGGTGTATCTGACTGTGGGTCATTATGTACACAGTGTGTCAGTGAGTGTGTTAATATTAATCTGTGTTCTCTGTCAGTGTGTTAATATTACTGAGGACAGTGGGGGTGTTTTACACTTCACAGGGTGTATCTGACTATGGGTCATGATATACACAGTGTGTCAGTGAGTGTGTTAATATTAATCTGTGTTCTCTGTCAGTGTGTTAATATTACTGAGGACAGTGGGGGTGTTTTACACTTCACAGGGTGTATCTGACTGTGGGTCATGATATACACAGTGTGTCAGTGAGTGTGTTAATATTAATCTGTGTTCTCTGTCAGTGTGTTAATATTACTGAGGACAGTGGGGGTGTTTTACACTTCACAGGGTGTATCTGACTGTGGGTCATGATATACACAGTGTGTCAGTGAGTGTGTTAATATTAATCTGTGTTCTCTGTCAGTGTGTTAATATTACTGAGGACAGTGGGGGTGTTTTACACTTCACAGGGTGTATCTGACTGTGGGTCATGATGTACACAGTGTGTCAGTGAGTGTGTTAATATTAATCTGTGTTCTCTGTCAGTGTGTTAATATTACTGAGGACAGTGGGGGTGTTTTACACTTCACAGGGTGTATCTGACTCTGGGTCATGATATACACAGTGTGTCAGTGAGTGTGTTAATATTAATCTGTGTTCTCTGTCAGTGTGTTAATATTCCTGAGGACAGTGGGGGTGTTTTACACTTCACAGGGTGTATCTGACTGTGGGTCATGATGTACACAGTGTGTCAGTGAGTGTGTTAATATTAATCTGTGTTCTCTGTCAGTGTGTTAATATTACTGAGGACAGTGGGGGTGTTTTACACTTCACAGGGTGTATCTGACTGTGGGTCATGATGTACACAGTGTGTCAGTGAGTGTGTTAATATTAATCTGTGTTCTCTGTCAGTGTGTTAATATTACTGAGGACAGTGGGGGTGTTTTACACTTCACAGGGTGTATCTGACTGTGGGTCATGATGTACACAGTGTGTCAGTGAGTGTGTTAATATTAATCTGTGTTCTCTGTCAGTGTGTTAATATTACTGAGGACAGTGGGGGTGTTTTACACTTCACAGGGTGTATCTGACTGTGGGTCATGATATACACAGTGTGTCAGTGAGTGTGTTAATATTAATCTGTGTTCTCTGTCAGTGTGTTAATATTACTGAGGACAGTGCGGGTGTTTTACACTTCACAGGGTGTATCTGACTGTGGGTCATGATGTACACAGTGTGTCAGTGAGTGTGTTAATATTAATCTGTGTTCTCTGTCAGTGTGTTAATATTCCTGAGGACAGTGGGGGTGTTTTACACTTCACAGGGTGTATCTGACTGTGGGTCATGATATACACAGTGTGTCAGTGAGTGTGTTAATATTAATCTGTGTTCTCTGTCAGTGTGTTAATATTACTGAGGACAGTGGGGGTGTTTTACACTTCACAGGGTGTATCTGACTGTGGGTCATGATATATACAGTGTGTCAGTGAGTGTGTTAATATTAATCTGTGTTCTCTGTCAGTGTGTTAATATTACTGAGGACAGTGGGGGTGTTTTACACTTCACAGGGTGTATCTGACTGTGGGTCATGATGTACACAGTGTGTCAGTGAGTGTGTTAATATTAATCTGTGTTCTCTGTCAGTGTGTTAATATTACTGAGGACAGTGGGGGTGTTTTACACTTCACAGGGTGTATCTGACTGTGGGTCATGATGTACACAGTGTGTCAGTGAGTGTGTTAATATTAATCTGTGTTCTCTGTCACTGTGTTAATATTCCTGAGGACAGTGGGGATGTTTTACACTTCACAGGGTGTATCTGACTGTGGGTCATGATATACACAGTGTGTCAGTGAGTGTGTTAATATTAATCTGTGTTCTCTGTCAGTGTGTTAATATTACTGAGGACAGTGGGGGTGTTTTACACTTCACAGGATGTATCTGACTGTGGGTCATGATATACACAGTGTGTCAGTGAGTGTGTTAATATTAATCTGTGTTCTCTGTCAGTGTGTTAGTATTGCTGAGGACAGTGGGGGTGTTTTACACTTCACAGGGTGTATCTGACTGTGGGTCATGATATACACAGTGTGTCAGTGAATGTGTTAATATTAATCTGTGTTCTCTGTCAGTGTGTTAATATTACTGAGGACAGTGGGGTGTTTTACACTTCACAGGGTGTATCTGACTGTGGGTCATGATATACACAGTGTGTCAGTGAGTGTGTTAATATTAATCTGTGTTCTCTGTCAGTGTGTTAATATTACTGAGGACAGTGGGGGTGTTTTACACTTCACAGGGTGTATCTGACTGTGGGTCATGATATACACAGTGTGTCAGTGAGTGTGTCAATATTAATCTGTGTTCTCTGTCAGTGTGTTAATATTACTGAGGACAGTGGGGGTGTTTTACACTTCACAAGGTGTATCTGACTGTGGGTCATGAGATACACAGTGTGTCAGTGAGTGTGTTAATATTAATCTGTGTTCTCTGTCAGTGTGTTAATATTACTGAGGACAGTGGGGGTGTTTTACACTTCACAGGGTGTATCTGACTGTGAGTCATGATATACACAGTGTGTCAGTGAGTGTGTTAATATTAATCTGTGTTCTCTGTCAGTGTGTTAATATTACTGAGGACAGTGGGGGTGTTTTACACTTCACAGGGTGTTTCTGACTGTGGGTCATGATATACACAGTGTGTCAGTGAGTGTGTTAATATTAATCTGTGTTCTCTGGCAGTGTGTTAATATTACCGAGGACAGTGGGGGTGTTTTACACTTCACAGGGTTTATCTGACTGTGGGTCATGATATACACAGTGTGTCAGTGAGTGTGTTAATATTAATCTGTGTTCTCTGTCAGTGTGTTAATATTACTGAGGACAGTGGGGGTGTTTTACACTTCACAGGGTGTATCTGACTCTGGGTCATGATATACACAGTGTGTCAGTGAGTGTGTTAATATTAATCTGTGTTCTCTGTCAGTGTGTTAATATTCCTGAGGACAGTGGGGGTGTTTTACACTTCACAGGGTGTATCTGACTGTGGGTCATGATTTACACAGTGTGTCAGTGAGTGTGTTAATATTAATCTGTGTTCTCTGTCAGTGTGTTAATATTACTGAGGACAGTGGGGATGTTTTACACTTCACAGGGTGTATCTGACTGTGGGTCATGATTTACACAGTGTGTCAGTGAGTGTGTTAATATTAATCTGTGTTCTCTGTCAGTGTGTTAATATTACTGAGGACAGTGGGGGTGTTTTACACTTCACAAGGTGTATCTGACTGTGGGTCATGATATACACAGTGTGTCAGTGAGTGTGTTAATATTAATCTGTGTTCTCTGTCAGTGTGTTAATATTACTGACGACAGTGGGGGTGTTTTACACTTCACAGGGTTTATCTGACTGTGGGTCATGATATACACAGTGTGTCAGTGAGTGTGTTAATATTAATCTGTGTTCTCTGTCAGTGTGTTAATATTACTGAGGACAGTGGGGGTGTTTTACACTTCACAGGGTGTATCTGACTGTGGGTCATGATGTACACAGTGTGTCAGTGAGTGTGTTAATATTAATCTGTGTTCTCTGTCAGTGTGTTAATATTCCTGAGGACAGTGGGGGTGTTTTACACTTCACAGGGTGTATCTGACTGTGGGTCATGATATACACAGTGTGTCAGTGAGTGTGTTAATATTAATCTGTGTTCTCTGTCAGTGTGTTAATATTACTGAGGACAGTGGGGGTGTTTTACACTTCACAGGGTGTATCTGACTGTGGGTCATGATATACACAGTGTGTCAGTGAGTGTGTTAATATTAATCTGTGTTCTCTGTCAGTGTGTTAATATTACTGAGGACAGTGGGGGTGTTTTCCACTTCACAGGGTGTATCTGACTGTGGGTCATGATGTACACAGTGTGTCAGTGAGTGTGTTAATATTAATCTGTGTTCTCTGTCATTGTGTTAATATTACTGAGGACAGTGGGGGTGTTTTACAGTTCACAGGGTGTATCTGACTGTGGGTCATGATGTACACAGTGTGTCAGTGAGTGTGTTAATATTAATCTGTGTTCTCTGTCACTGTGTTAATATTCCTGAGGACAGTGGGGATGTTTTACACTTCACAGGGTGTATCTGACTGTGGGTCATGATATACACAGTGTGTCAGTGAGTGTGTTAATATTAATCTGTGTTCTCTGTCAGTGTGTTAATATTCCTGAGGACAGTGGGGGTGTTTTACACTTCACAGGGTGTATCTGACTGTGGGTCATGATATACACAGTGTGTCAGTGAGTGTGTTAATATTAATCTGTGTTCTCTGTCAGTGTGTTAATATTGCTGAGGACAGTGGGGGTGTTTTACACTTCACAGGGTGTATCTGACTGTGGGTCATGATATACACAGTGTGTCAGTGAGTGTGTTAATATTAATCTGTGTTCTCTGTCAGTGTGTTAATATTACTGAGGACAGTGGGGTGTTTTACACTTCACAGGGTGTATCTGACTGTGGGTCATGATATACACAGTGTGTCAGTGAGTGTGTTAATATTAATCTGTGTTCTCTGTCAGAGAGTTAATATTACTGAGGACAGTGGGGGTGTTTTACACTTCACAGGGTGTATCTGACTGTGGGTCATGATATACACAGTGTGTCAGTGAGTGTGTCAATATTAATCTGTGTTCTCTGTCAGTGTGTTAATATTACTGAGGACAGTGGGGGTGTTTTACACTTCACAAGGTGTATCTGACTGTGGGTCATGAGATACACAGTGTGTCAGTGAGTGTGTTAATATTAATCTGTGTTCTCTGTCAGTGTGTTAATATTACTGAGGACAGTGGGGGTGTTTTACACTTCACAGGGTGTATCTGACTGTGAGTCATGATATACACAGTGTGTCAGTGAGTGTGTTAATATTAATCTGTGTTCTCTGTCAGTGTGTTAATATTACTGAGGACAGTGGGGGTGTTTTACACTTCACAGGGTGTTTCTGACTGTGGGTCATGATATACACAGTGTGTCAGTGAGTGTGTTAATATTAATCTGTGTTCTCTGGCAGTGTGTTAATATTACCGAGGACAGTGGGGGTGTTTTACACTTCACAGGGTTTATCTGACTGTGGGTCATGATATACACAGTGTGTCAGTGAGTGTGTTAATATTAATCTGTGTTCTCTGTCAGTGTGTTAATATAACTGAGGACAGTGGGGGTGTTTTACACTTCACAGGGTGTATCTGACTCTGGGTCATGATATACACAGTGTGTCAGTGAGTGTGTTAATATTAATCTGTGTTCTCTGTCAGTGTGTTAATATTCCTGAGGACAGTGGGGGTGTTTTACACTTCACACGGTGTATCTGACTGTGGGTCATGAGATACACAGTGTGTCAGTGAGTGTGTTAATATTAATCTTTGTTCTCTGTCAGTGTGTTAATATTACTGAGGACAGTGGGGCTGTTTTACACTTCACAGGGTGTATCTGACTGTGGGTCATGATTTACACATTGTGTCAGTGAGTGTGTTAATATTAATCTGTGTTCTCTGTCAGTGTGTTAATATTACTGAGGACAGTGGGGATGTTTTACACTTCACAGGGTGTATCTGACTGTGGGTCATGATATACACAGTGTGTCAGTGAGTGTGTTAATATTAATCTGTGTTCTCTGTCAGTGTGTTAATATTACTGAGGACAGTGGGGATGTTTTACACTTCACAGGGTGTATCTGACTGTGGGTCATGATTTACACAGTGTGTCAGTGAGTGTGTTAATATTAATCTTTGTTCTCTGTCAGTGTGTTAATATTACTGAGGACAGTGGGGATGTTTTACACTTCACAGGGTGTATCTGACTGTGGGTCATGATTTACACAGTGTGTCAGTGAGTGTGTTAATATTAATCTGTGTTCTCTGTCAGTGTGTTAATATTACTGAGGATAGTTGGGATGTTTTACACTTCACAGGGTGTATCTGACTGTGGGTCATGATTTACACAGTGTGTCAGTGAGTGTGTTAATATTAATCTTTGTTCTCTGTCAGTGTGTTAATATTACTGAGGACAGTGGGGGTGTTTTACACTTCACAAGGTGTATCTGACTGTGGGTCATGATATACACAGTGTGTCAGTGAGTGTGTTAATATTAATCTGTGTTCTCTGTCAGTGTGTTAATATTACTGACGACAGTGGGGGTGTTTTACACTTCACAGGGTTTATCTGACTGTGGGTCATGATATACACAGTGTGTCAGTGAGTGTGTTAATATTAATCTGTGTTCTCTGTCAGTGTGTTAATATTACTGAGGACAGTGGGGGTGTTTTACACTTCACAGGGTGTATCTGACTGTGGGTCATGATATACACAGTGTGTCAGTGAGTGTGTTAATATTTATCTGTGTACTCTGTCAGTGTGTTAATATTTACTGAGGACAGTGGGGATGTTTTACACTTCACAGGGTGTATCTGACTGTGGGTCATGATATACACTGTGTGTCAGTGAGTGTGTTAATATTAATCTGTGTTCTCTGTCAGTGTGTTTATATTACTGAGGACAGTGGGGATGTTTTACACTTCACAGGGTGTATCTGACTGTGGGTCATGATTTACACAGTGTGTCAGTGAGTGTGTTAATATTAATCTTTGTTGCCTGTCAGTGTGTTAATATTACTGAGGACAGTGGGGATGTTTTACACTTCACAGGGTTTATCTGACTGTGGGTCATGATATACACAGTGTGTCAGTGAGTGTGTTAATATTAATCTGTGTTGTCTGTCAGTGTGTTAATATTACTGAGGACAGTGGGGGTGTTTTACACTTCACAGGGTGTATCTGACTGTGGGTCATGATATACACAGTGTGTCAGTGAGTGTGTTAATATTAATCTGTGTTCTCTGTCAGTGTGTTAATATTACTGAGGACAGTGGGGGTGTTTTACACTTCACAGGGTGTATCTGACTATGGGTCATGACATACACAGTGTGTCAGTGAGTGTGTTAATATTAATCTGTGTTGTCTGTCAGTGTGTTAATATCACTGAGGACAGTGGGGGTGTTTTACACTTCACAGGGTGTATCTGACTGTGGGTCATGATATACACAGTGTGTCAGTGAGTGTGTTAATATTAATCTGTGTTCTCTGTCAGTGTGTTAATATTACTGAGGACAGTGGGGGTGTTTTACACTTCACAGGGTGTATCTGACTGTGGGTCATGATATACACAGTGTGTCAGTGAGTGTGTTAATATTAATCTGTGTTCTCTGTCAGTGTGTTAATATTACTGAGGACAGTGGGGGTGTTTTACACTTCACAGGGTGTATCTGACTGTGGGTCATGATATACACAGTGTGTCAGTGAGTGTGTTAATATTAATCTGTGTTCTCTGTCAGTGTGTTAATATTACTGAGGACATTGGGGATGTTTTACACTTCACAGGGTGTATCTGACTCTGGGTCATGATGTGCACAGTGTGTCAGTGAGTGTGTTAATATTAATCTGTGTTCTCTGTCAGTGTGTTAATATTACTGAGGACAGTGGGCATGTTTTACACTTCACAGGGTGTATCTGACTGTGGGTCATGATATACACAGTGTGTCAGTGAGTGTGTTAATATTAATCTGTGTTCTCTGTCAGTGTGTTAATATTCCTGAGGACAGTGGGGATGTTTTACACTTCACAGGGTTTATCTGACTGTGGGTCATGATATACACAGTGTGTCAGTGAGTGTGTTAATATTAATCTGTGTTCTCTGTCAGTGTGTTAATATTCCTGAGGACAGTGGGGGTGTTTTACACTTCACAGGGTTTATCTGACTGTGAGTCATGATATACACAGTGTGTCAGTGAGTGTGTTAATATTAATCTGTGTTAGCTGTCAGTGTGTTAATATTCCTGAGGACAGTGGGGGTGTTTTACACTTCACAGGGTGTATCTGACTGTGGGTCATGATATACACAGTGTGTCAGTGAGTGTGTTAATATTAATCTGTGTTCTCTGTCAGTGTGTTAATATTACTGAGGACAGTGGGGGTGTTTTACTCTTCACAGGGTGTATCTGACTGTGGGTCATGATATACACAGTGTGTCAGTGAGTGTCTTAATATTAATCTGTGTTCTCTGTCAGTGTGTTAATATTAGTGAGGACAGTGGGGGTGTTTTACACTTCACAGGGTGTATCTGACTCTGGGTCATGATGTGCACAATGTGTCAGTGAGTGTGTTAATATTAATCTGTGTTCTCTGTCAGTGTGTTAATATTACTGAGGACAGTGGGGGTGTTTTACACTTCACAGGGTGTATCTGACTCTGGGTCATGATGTGCACAGTGTGTCAGTGAGTGTGTTAATATTAATCTGTGTTCTCTGTCAGTGTGTTAATATTACTGAGGACAGTGGGCATGTTTTACACTTCACAGGGTGTATCTGACTGTGGGTCATGATATACACAGTGCGTCAGTGAGTGTGTTAATATTAATCTGTGTTCTCTGTCAGTGTGTTAATATTACTGAGGACAGTGGGGGTGTTTTACACTTCACAGGGTGTATCTGACTGTGGGTCATGATGTACACAGTGTGTCAGTGAGTGTGTTAATATTAATCTGTGTTCTCTGTCAGTGTGTTAATATTCCTGAGGACAGTGGGGGTGTTTTACACTTCACAGGGTGTATCTGACTGTGGGTCATGATATACACAGTGTGTCAGTGAGAGTGTTAATATTAATCTGTGTTCTCTGCCAGTGTGTTAATACTACTGAGGACAGTGGGGGTGTTTTACACTTCACAGGGTGTATCTGACTGTGGGTCATGATATACACAGTGTGTCAGTGAGTGTGTTAATATTAATCTGTGTTCTCTGTCAGTGTGTTAATATTCCTGAGGACAGTGGGGGTGTTTTACACTTCACAGGGTGTATCTGACTGTGGGTCATGATATACACAGTGTGTCAGTGAGTGTGTTAATATTAATCTGTGTTCTCTGTAAGTGTGTTAATATTCCTGAGGACAGTCGGGGTGTTTTACACTTCACAGGGTGTATCTGACTGTGGGTCATGACATACACTGTGTGTCAGTGAGTGTGTTAATATTAATCTGTGTTCTCTGTCAGTGTGTTAATATTACTGAGGACAGTGGGGGTGTTTTACACTTCACAGGGTGTATCTGACTGTGGGTCATGATATACACAGTGTGTCAGTGAGTGTGTTAATATTAATTTGTGTTCTCTGTCAGTGTGTTAATATTACTGAGGACAGTGGGGGTGTTTTACACTTCACAGGGTGTATCTGACTGTGGGTCATGATATACACAGTGTGTCAGTGAGTGTGTTAATATTAATCTGTGTTCTCTGTCAGTGTGTTAATATTCCTGAGGACAGTGGGGGTGTTTTACACTTCACAGGGTGTATCTGACTGTGGGTCATGATATACACAGTGTGTCAGTGAGTGTGTTAATATTAATCTGTGTTCTCTGTCAGTGTGTTAATATTCCTGAGGACAGTCGGGGTGTTTTACACTTCACAGGGTGTATCTGACTGTGGGTCATGACATACACAGTGTGTCAGTGAGTGTGTTAATATTAATCTGTGTTCTCTGTCAGTGTGTTAATATTACTGAGGACAGTGGGGGTGTTTTACACTTCACAGGGTGTATCTGACTGTGGGTCATGATGTGCACAGTGTGTCAGTGAGTGTGTTAATATTAATTTGTGTTCTCTGTCAGTGTGTTAATATTCCTGAGGACAGTGGGGGTGTTTTACACTTCACAGGGTGTATCTGACTGTGGGTCATGATATACACAGTGTATCAGTGAGTGTGTTAATATTAATCTGTGTTCTCTGTCAGTGTGTTAATATTACTGAGGACAGTGGGGATGTTTTACACTTCACAGGGTGTATCTGACTGTGGGTCATGATATACACAGTGTGTCAGTGAGTGTGTTAATATTAATCTGTGTTCTCTGTCAGTGTGTTAATATTACTGAGGACAGTGGGGGTGTTTTACACTTCACAGGGTGTATCTGACTCTGGGTCATGATATACACAGTGTGTCAGTGAGTGTGTTAATATTAATCTGTGTTCTCTGTCAGTGTGTTAATGTTCCTGAGGACAGTGGGGGTGTTTTACACTTCGCAGGGTGTACCTGGCTGTGGGTCATGATGTACACAGTGTGTCAGTGAGTGTGTTAATATTAATCTGTGTTCTCTGTCAGTGTGTTAATATTACTGAGGACAGTGGGGGTGTTTTACACTTCACAGGGTGTATCTGACTGTGGGTCATGATATACACAGTGTGTCAGTGAGTGTGTTAATATTAATCTGTGTTCTCTGTCAGTGTGCTAATATTACTGAGGACAGTGGGGGTGTTTTACACTTCACAGGGTGTATCTGACTGTGGGTCATGATATACACAGTGTGTCAGTGAGTGTGTTAATATTAATCTGTGTTCTCTGTCAGTGTGTTAATATACCTGAGGACAGTGGGGGTGTTTTACACTTCACAGGGTGTATCTGACTGTGGGTCATGATATACACAGTGTGTCAGTGAGTGTGTTAATATTAATCTGTGTTCTCTGTCAGTGTGTTAATATTACTGAGGACAGTGGGGGTGTTTTACACTTCACAGGGTGTATCTGACTGTGGGTCATGATATACACAGTGTGTCAGTGAGTGTGTTAATATTAATCTGTGTTCTCTGTCAGTGTATTAATGTTACTGAGGACAGTGGGAATGTGTTACACTTCACAGCGTGTATCTGACTGTGGGTCATGATATACACAGTGTGTCAGTGAGTGTGTTAATATTAATCTGTGTTCTCTGTCAGTGTGTTAATATTACTGAGGACAGTGGGGGTGTTTTACACTTCACAGGGTGTATCTGACTGTGGGTCATGATATACACAGTGTGTCAGTGAGTGTGTTAATATTAATCTGTGTTCTCTGTCAGTGTGTTAATATTACTGAGGACAGTGGGGATGTTTTACACTTCACAGGTTGTATCTGACTGTGGTTCATGATTTACACAGTGTGTCAGTGAGTGTGTTAATATTAATCTTTGTTCTCTGTCAGTGTGTTAATATTACTGAGGACAGTGGGGATGTTTTACACTTCACAGGGTTTATCTGACTGTGGGTCATGATATACACAGTGTGTCAGTGAGTGTGTTAATATTAATCTGTGTTGTCTGTCAGTGTGTTAATATTACTGAGGACAGTGGGGGTGTTTTACACTTCACAGGGTGTATCTGACTGTGGGTCATGATATACACAGTGTGTCAGTGAGTGTGTTAATATTAATCTGTGTTGTCTGTCAGTGTGTTAATATTACTGAGGACAGTGGGGGTGTTTTACACTTCACAGGGTGTACCTGGCTGTGGGTCATGACGTACACAGTGTGTCAGTGAGTGTGTTAATATTAATCTGTGTTCACTGTCAGTGTGTTAATATTACTGAGGACAGTGGGGGTGTTTTACACTTCACAGGGTGTATCTGACTGTGGGTCATGATATACACAGTGTGTCAGTGAGTGTGTTAATATTAATCTGTCTTCTCTGTCACTGTGCTAATATTACTGAGGACAGTGGGGGTGTTTTACACTTCACAGGGTGTATCTGACTGTGGGTCATGATATACACAGTGTGTCAGTGAGTGTGTTAATATTAATCTGTGTTCTCTGTCAGTGTGTTAATATACCTGAGGACAGTGGGGGTGTTTTACACTTCACAGGGTGTATCTGACTGTGGGTCATGATATACACAGTGTGTCAGTGAGTGTGTTAATATTAATCTGTGTTCTCTGTCAGTGTGTTAATATTACTGAGGACAGTGGGGGTGTTTTACACTTCACAGGGTGTATCTGACTGTGGGTCATGATATACACAGTGTGTCAGTGAGTGTGTTAATATTAATCTGTGTTCTCTGTCAGTGTATTAATGTTACTGAGGACAGTGGGAATGTGTTACACTTCACAGCGTGTATCTGACTGTGGGTCATGATATACACATTGTGTCAGTGAGTGTGTTAATATTAATCTGTGTTCTCTGTCAGTGTGTTAATATTACTGAGGACAGTGGGGGTGTTTTACACTTCTCAGGGTGTATCTGACTGTGGGTCATGATATACACAGTGTGTCAGTGAGTGTGTTAATATTAATCTGTGTTCTCTGTCACTGTGCTAATATTACTGAGGACAGTGGGGGTGTTTTACACTTCACAGGGTGTATCTGACTGTGGGTCATGATATACACAGTGTGTCAGTGAGTGTGTTAATATTAATCTGTGTTCTCTGTCAGTGTGTTAATATACCTGAGGACAGTGGGGGTGTTTTACACTTCACAGGGTGTATCTGACTGTGGGTCATGATATACACAGTGTGTCAGTGAGTGTGTTAATATTAATCTGTGTTCTCTGTCAGTGTGTTAATATTACTGAGGACAGTGGGGGTGTTTTACACTTCACAGGGTGTATCTGACTGTGGGTCATGATATACACAGTGTGTCAGTGAGTGTGTTAATATTAATCTGTGTTCTCTGTCAGTGTATTAATGTTACTGAGGACAGTGGGAATGTGTTACACTTCACAGCGTGTATCTGACTGTGGGTCATGATATACACATTGTGTCAGTGAGTGTGTTAATATTAATCTGTGTTCTCTGTCAGTGTGTTAATATTACTGAGGACAGTGGGGGTGTTTTACACTTCACAGGGTGTATCTGACTGTGGGTCATGATATACACAGTGTGTCAGTGAGTGTGTTAATATTAATCTGTGTTCTCTGTCAGTGTGTTAATATTACTGAGGAGAGTGGGAATGATTTACACTTCACAGGGTGTATCTGACTGTGGGTCATGATATACACAGTGTGTCAGTGAGTGTGTTAATATTAATCTGTGTTCTCTGTCATTGTGTTAATATTGCTGAGGACAGTGGGGGTGTTTTACACTTCACCGGGTGTATCTGACTGTGGGTCATGATATAAACAGTGTGTCAGTGAGTGTGTTAATATTAATCTGTGTTCTCTGTCAGTGTGTTAATATTACTGAGGACAGTGGGGGTGTTTTACACTTCACAGGGTTTATCTGACTGTGGGTCATGATATACACAGTGTGTCAGTGAGTGTGTTAATATTAATCTGTGTTCTCTGTCAGTGTGTTAATATTCCTGAGGACAGTGGGGGTGTTTTACACTTCACAGGGTGTATCTGACTGTGGGTCATGATGTACACAGTGTGTCAGTGAGTGTGTTAATATTAATCTGTGTTCTCTGTCAGTGTGTTAATATTACTGAGGACAGTGGGGGTGTTTTACACTTCACAGGGTGTATCTGGCTGTGGGTCATGATATACACAGTGTATCAGTGAGTGTGTTAATATTAATCTGTGTTCTCTGTCAGTGTGTTAATATTCCTGAGGACAGTGGGGATGTTTTACACTTCACAGGGTGTATCTGACTGTGGGTCATGATATACACAGTGTGTCAGTGAGTGTGTTAATATTAATCTGTGTTCTCTGTCAGTGTGTTAATATTCCTGAGGACAGTGGGGGTGTTTTACACTTCACAGGGTGTATCTGACTGTGGGTCATGATATACACAGTGTGTCAGTGAGTGTGTTAATATTAATCTGTGTTCTCTGTCAGTGTGTTAATATTACTGAGGACAGTGGGGGTGTTTTACACTTCACAGGGTTTATCTGACTGTGGGTCATTATATACACAGTGTGTCAGTGAGTGTGTTAATATTAATCTGTGTTCTCTGTCAGTATGTTAATATTCCTGAGGACAGTGGGGGTGTTTTACACTTCACAGGGTGTATCTGACTGTGGGTCATGATGTACACAGTGTGTCAGTGAGTGTGTTAATATTAATCTGTGTTCTCTGTCAGTGTGTTAATATTACTGAGGACAGTGGGGGTGTTTTACACTTCACAGGGTGTATCTGACTGTGGGTCATGATATACACAGTGTGTCAGTGAGTGTGTTAATATTAATCTGTGTTCTCTGTCAGTGTGTTAATATTGCTGAGGACAGTGGGGGTGTTTTACACTTCACCGGGTGTATCTGACTGTGGGTCATGTTATACACAGTGTGTCAGTGAGTGTGTTAATATTAATCTGTGTTCTCTGTCAGTGTGTTAATATTCCTGAGGACAGTGGGGGTGTTTTACACTTCACCGGGTGTATCTGACTCTGGGTCATGATGTACACAGTGTGTCAGTGAGAGTGTTAATATTAATCTGTGTTCTCTGTCAGTGTGTTAATATTCCTGAGGACAGTGGGGGTGTTTTACACTTCACAGGGTGTATCTGACTGTGGGTCATGATATACACAGTGTGTCAGTGAGTGTGTTAATATTAATCTGTGTTCTCTGTCAGTGTGTAAATATTACTGAGGACAGTGGGGGTGTTTTACACTTCACAGGGTGTATCTGACTGTGGGTCATGATATGCACAGTGTGTCAGTGAGTGTGTTAATATTAATCTGTGTTCTCTGTCAGTGTGTTAATATTGCTGAGGACAGTGGGGGTGTTTTACACTTCACAGGGTGTATCTGACTGTGGGTCATGATGTACACAGTGTGTCAGTGAGTGTGTTAATATTAATCTGTGTTCTCTGTCAGTGTGTTAATATTACTGAGGACAGTGGGGGTGTTTTACACTTCACAGGGTGTATCTGACTGTGGGTCATGATATACACAGTGTGTCAGTGAGTGTGTTAATATTAATCTGTGTTCTCTGTCAGTGTGTTAATATTACTGAGGACAGTGGGGGTGTTTTACACTTCACAGGGTGTATTTCACTGTGGGTCATGATATACACAGTGTGTCAGTGAGTGTGTTAATATTAATCTGTGTTCTCTGTCAGTGTGTTAATATTACTGAGGACAGTGGGGGTGTTTTACACTTCACAGGGTTTATCTGACTGTGGGTCATGATGTACACAGTGTGTCAGTGAGTGTGTTAATATTAATCTGTGTTCTCTGTCAGTGTGTTAATATTACTGAGGACAGTGGGGGTGTTTTACACTTCACAGGGTGTATCTGACTCTGGGTCATGATATACACAGTGTGTCAGTGAGTGTGTTAATATTAATCTGTGTTCTCTGTCAGTGTGTTAATATTACTGAGGACAGTGGGGGTGTTTTACACTTCACAGGGTGTATCTGACTGTGGGTCATGATATACACAGTGTGTCAGTGAGTGTGTTAATATTAATCTGTGTTCTCTGTCAGTGTGTTAATATTACTGAGGACAGTGGGGGTGTTTTACACTTCACTGGGTTTATCTGACTGTGGGTCATGATATACACAGTGTGTCAGTGAGTGTGTTAATATTAATCTGTGTTCTCTGTCAGTGTGTTAATATTCCTGAGGACAGTGGGGGTGTTTTGCACTTCACAGGGTGTATCTGACTGTGGGTCATGATATACACAGTGTGTCAGTGAGTGTGTTAATATTAATCTGTGTTCTCTGTCAGTGTGTTAATATTCCTGAGGACAGTGGGGATGTTTTACACTTCACAGGGTGTATCTGACTGTGGGTCATGATGTACACAGTGTGTCAGTGAGTGTGTTAATATTAATCTGTGTTCTCTGTCAGTGTGTTAATATTCCTGAGGACAGTGGGGGTGTTTTACACTTCACAGGGTGTTTCTGACTGTGGGTCATGATATACACAGTGTGTCAGTGAGTGTGTTAATATTAATCTGTGTTCTCTGTCAGTGTGTTAATATTCCTGAGGACAGTGGGGGTGCTTTACACTTCACAGGGTGTATCTGACTGTGGGTCATGATATACACAGTGTGTCAGTGAGTGTGTTAATATTAATCTGTGTTCTCTGTCAGTGTGTTAATATACCTGAGGACAGTGGGGGTGTTTTACACTTCACAGGGTGTATCTGACTGTGGGTCATGACATACTCAGTGTGTCAGTGAGTGTGTTAATATTAATCTGTGTTCTCTGTCAGTGTGTTAATATTACTGAGGACAGTGGGGGTGTTTTACACTTCACAGGGTGTATCTGACTGTGGGTCATGATATACACAGTGTGTCAGTGAGTGTGTTAATATTAATCTGTGTTCTCTGTCAGTGTGTTAATATTCCTGAGGACAGTGGGGGTGTTTTACACTTCCCAGGGTGTATCTGACTGTGGGTCATGATATACACAGTGTGTCAGTGAGTGTGTTAATATTAATCTGTGTTCTCTGTCAGTGTGTTAATATTCCTGAGGACAGTGGGGATGTTTTACACTTCACAGGATTTATCTCACTGTGAGTCATGATATACACAGTGTGTCAGTGAGTGTGTTAATATTAATCTGTGTTCTCTGTCAGTGTGTTAATATTACTGAGGACAGTGGGGGTGTTTTACACTTCACAGGGTGTATCTGACTGTGGGTCATGATATACACTGTGTGTCAGTGAGTGTGTTAATATTAATCTGTGTTCTCTGTCAGTGTGTTAATATTTCTGAGGACAGTGGGGGTGTTTTTTACTTTACAGAGTGTATCTGACTGTGGGTCATGATATACACAGTGTGTCAGTGAGTGTGTTAATATTAATCTGTGTTCTCTGTCAGTGTGTTAATATTGCTGAGGACAGTGGGGGTGTTTTACACTTCACAGAGTGTATCTGACTGTGGGTCATGATATACACAGTGTGTCAGTGAGTGTGTTAATATTAATCTGTGTTCTCTGTCAGTGTGTTAATATTCCTGAGGACAGCGGGGGTGTTTTACACTTCACAGGGTTTATCTGACTGTGGGTCATGATATACACAGTGTGTCAGTGAGTGTGTTAATTTTAATCTGTGTTCTCTGTCAGTGTGTTAATATTACTGAGGACAGTGGGGGTGTTTTACACTTCACAGGGTGTATCTGACTGTGGGTCATGATATACACTGTGTGTCAGTGAGTGTGTTAATATTAATCTGTGTTCTCTGTCAGTGTGTTAATATTTCTGAGGACAGTGGGGGTGTTTTTTACTTTACAGAGTGTATCTGACTGTGGGTCATGATATACACAGTGTGTCAGTGAGTGTGTTAATATTAATCTGTGTTCTCTGTCAGTGTGTTAATATTGCTGAGGACAGTGGGGGTGTTTTACACTTCACAGAGTGTATCTGACTGTGGGTCATGATATACACAGTGTGTCAGTGAGTGTGTTAATATTAATCTGTGTTCTCTGTCAGTGTGTTAATATTCCTGAGGACAGCGGGGGTGTTTTACACTTCACAGGGTTTATCTGACTGTGGGTCATGATATACACAGTGTGTCAGTGAGTGTGTTAATTTTAATCTGTGTTCTCTGTCAGTGTGTTAATATTGCTGAGGACAGTGGGGGTGTTTTACACTTCACAGAGTGTATCTGACTGTGGGTCATGATATACACAGTGTGTCAGTGAGTGTGTTAATATTAATCTGTGTTCTCTGTCAGTGTGTTAATATTACTGAGGACAGTGGGGGTGTTTTACACTTCACAGGGTGTATCTGACTGTGGGTCATGATATACACAGTGTGTCAGTGAGTGTGTTAATATTAATCTGTGTTCTCTGTCAGTGTGTTAATATTGCTGAGGACAGTGGGGGTGTTTTACACTTCTCAGGGTGTATCTGTCTCTGGGTCATGATATACACAGTGTGTCAGTGAGTGTGTTAATATTAATCTGTGTTCTCTGTCAGTGTGTTAATATTACTGAGGACAGTGGGGGTGTTTTACACTTCACAGGGTGTATCTGACTGTGGGTCATGATATACACTGTGTGTCAGTGAGTGTGTTAATATTAATCTGTGTTCTCTGTCAGTGTGTTAATATTTCTGAGGACAGTGGGGGTGTTTTTTACTTTACAGAGTGTATCTGACTGTGGGTCATGATATACACAGTGTGTCAGTGAGTGTGTTAATATTAATCTGTGTTCTCTGTCAGTGTGTTAATATTGCTGAGGACAGTGGGGGTGTTTTACACTTCACAGAGTGTATCTGACTGTGGGTCATGAT
Organism: Heterodontus francisci; assembly: GCF_036365525.1. Lineage (NCBI taxonomy): Eukaryota > Metazoa > Chordata > Chondrichthyes > Heterodontiformes > Heterodontidae > Heterodontus > Heterodontus francisci. The sequence goes on along the minus strand of NW_027141342.1, from coordinate 477,990 downwards.
ATACACAGTGTGTCAGTGAGTGTGTTAATATTAATCTGTGTTCTCTGTCAGTGTGTTAATATTCCTGAGGACAGCGGGGGTGTTTTACACTTCACAGGGTTTATCTGACTGTGGGTCATGATATACACAGTGTGTCAGTGAGTGTGTTAATTTTAATCTGTGTTCTCTGTCAGTGTGTTAATATTACTGAGGACAGTGGGGGTGTTTTACACTTCACAGGGTGTATCTGACTGTGGGTCATGATATACACTGTGTGTCAGTGAGTGTGTTAATATTAATCTGTGTTCTCTGTCAGTGTGTTAATATTTCTGAGGACAGTGGGGGTGTTTTTTACTTTACAGAGTGTATCTGACTGTGGGTCATGATATACACAGTGTGTCAGTGAGTGTGTTAATATTAATCTGTGTTCTCTGTCAGTGTGTTAATATTGCTGAGGACAGTGGGGGTGTTTTACACTTCACAGAGTGTATCTGACTGTGGGTCATGATATACACAGTGTGTCAGTGAGTGTGTTAATATTAATCTGTGTTCTCTGTCAGTGTGTTAATATTCCTGAGGACAGCGGGGGTGTTTTACACTTCACAGGGTTTATCTGACTGTGGGTCATGATATACACAGTGTGTCAGTGAGTGTGTTAATTTTAATCTGTGTTCTCTGTCAGTGTGTTAATATTGCTGAGGACAGTGGGGGTGTTTTACACTTCACAGAGTGTATCTGACTGTGGGTCATGATATACACAGTGTGTCAGTGAGTGTGTTAATATTAATCTGTGTTCTCTGTCAGTGTGTTAATATTACTGAGGACAGTGGGGGTGTTTTACACTTCACAGGGTGTATCTGACTGTGGGTCATGATATACACAGTGTGTCAGTGAGTGTGTTAATATTAATCTGTGTTCTCTGTCAGTGTGTTAATATTGCTGAGGACAGTGGGGGTGTTTTACACTTCTCAGGGTGTATCTGTCTCTGGGTCATGATATACACAGTGTGTCAGTGAGTGTGTTAATATTAATCTGTGTTCTCTGTCAGTGTGTTAATATTACTGAGGACAGTGGGGGTGTTTTACACTTCACAGGGTGTATCTGACTGTGGGTCATGATATACACAGTGTGTAAGTGAGTGTGTTAATATTAATCTGTGTTCTCTGTCAGTGTGTTAATATTACTGAGGACAGTGGGGGTGTTTTACACTTCACTGGGTTTATCTGACTGTGGGTCATGATATACACAGTGTGTCAGTGAGTGTGTTAATATTAATCTGTGTTCTCTGTCAGTGCGTTAATATTCCTGAGGACAGTGGGGGTGTTTTACACTTCACAGGGTGTATCTGACTGTGGGTCATGATATACACAGTGTGTCAGTGAGTGTGTTAATATTAATCTGTGTTCTCTGTCAGTGTGTTAATATTACTGAGGACAGTGGGGGTGTTTTACACTTCACAGGGTGTATCTGACTGTGGGTCATGATATACACAGTGTGTCAGTGAGTGTGTTAATATTAATCTGTGTTCTCTGTCAGTGTGTTAATATTACTGAGGACAGTGGGGGTGTTTTACACTTCACAGGGTGTATCTGACTGTGGGTCATGATATACACAGTGTGTCAGTGAGTGTGTTAATATTAATCTGTGTTCTCTGTCAGTGTGTTAATATTCCTGAGGACAGTGGGGGTGTTTTACACTTCACAGGGTGTATCTGACTGTGGGTCATGATATACACAGTGTGTCAGTGAGTGTGTTAATATTAATCTGTGTTCTCTGTCAGTGTGTTAATATTCCTGAGGACAGTGGGGATGTTTTACACTTCACAGGATTTATCTCACTGTGAGTCATGATATACACAGTGTGTCAGTGAGTGTGTTAATATTAATCTGTGTTCTCTGTCAGTGTGTTAATATTACTGAGGACAGTGGGGGTGTTTTACACTTCACAGGGTGTATCTGACTGTGGGTCATGATATACACTGTGTGTCAGTGAGTGTGTTAATATTAATCTGTGTTCTCTGTCAGTGTGTTAATATTTCTGAGGACAGTGGGGGTGTTTTTTACTTTACAGAGTGTATCTGACTGTGGGTCATGATATACACAGTGTGTCAGTGAGTGTGTTAATATTAATCTGTGTTCTCTGTCAGTGTGTTAATATTGCTGAGGACAGTGGGGGTGTTTTACACTTCACAGAGTGTATCTGACTGTGGGTCATGATATACACAGTGTGTCAGTGAGTGTGTTAATATTAATCTGTGTTCTCTGTCAGTGTGTTAATATTCCTGAGGACAGCGGGGGTGTTTTACACTTCACAGGGTTTATCTGACTGTGGGTCATGATATACACAGTGTGTCAGTGAGTGTGTTAATATTAATCTGTTTTCTCTGTCAGTGTGTTAATATTGCTGAGGACAGTGGGGGTGTTTTACACTTCACAGAGTGTATCTGACTGTGGGTCATGATATACACAGTGTGTCAGTGAGTGTGTTAATATTAATCTGTGTTCTCTGTCAGTGTGTTAATATTACTGAGGACAGTGGGGGTGTTTTACACTTCACAGGGTGTATCTGACTGTGGGTCATGATATACACAGTGTGTCAGTGAGTGTGTTAATATTAATCTGTGTTCTCTGTCAGTGTGTTAATATTGCTGAGGACAGTGGGGGTGTTTTACACTTCACAGGGTGTATCTGACTCTGGGTCATGATATACACAGTGTGTCAGTGAGTGTGTTAATATTAATCTGTGTTCTCTGTCAGTGTGTTAATATTACTGAGGACAGTGGGGGTGTTTTACACTTCACAGGGTGTATCTGACTGTGGGTCATGATATACACAGTGTGTAAGTGAGTGTGTTAATATTAATCTGTGTTCTCTGTCAGTGTGTTAATATTACTGAGGACAGTGGGGGTGTTTTACACTTCACTGGGTTTATCTGACTGTGGGTCATGATATACACAGTGTGTCAGTGAGTGTGTTAATATTAATCTGTGTTCTCTGTCAGTGCGTTAATATTCCTGAGGACAGTGGGGGTGTTTTACACTTCACAGGGTGTATCTGACTGTGGGTCATGATATACACAGTGTGTCAGTGAGTGTGTTAATATTAATCTGTGTTCTCTGTCAGTGTGTTAATATTACTGAGGACAGTGGGGGTGTTTTACACTTCACAGGGTGTATCTGACTGTGGGTCATGATATACACAGTGTGTCAGTGAGTGTGTTAATATTAATCTGTGTTCTCTGTCAGTGTGTTAATATTACTGAGGACAGTGGGGGTGTTTTACACTTCACAGGGTGTATCTGACTGTGGGTCATGATATACACAGTGTGTCAGTGAGTGTGTTAATATTAATCTGTGTTCTCTGTCAGTGTGTTAATATTACTGAGGACAGTGGGGGTGTTTTACACTTCACAGGGTTTATCTGACTGTGGGTCATGATGTACACAGTGTGTCAGTGAGTGTGTTAATATTAATCTGTGTTCTCTGTCAGTGTGTTAATATTACTGAGGATAGTGGGGGTGTTTTACACTTCACAGGGTGTATCTGACTCTGGGTCATGATATACACAGTGTGTCAGTGAGTGTGTTAATATTAATCTGTGTTCTCTGTCAGTGTGTTAATATTACTGAGGACAGTGGGGGTGTTTTACACTTCACAGGGTGTATCTGACTGTGGGTCATGATATACACAGTGTGTCAGTGAGTGTGTTAATATTAATCTGTGTTCTCTGTCAGTGTGTTAATATTACTGAGGACAGTGGGGGTGTTTTACACTTCACTGGGTTTATCTGACTGTGGGTCATGATATACACAGTGTGTCAGTGAGTGTGTTAATATTAATCTGTGTTCTCTGTCAGTGTGTTAATATTCCTGAGGACAGTGGGGGTGTTTTGCACTTCACAGGGTGTATCTGACTGTGGGTCATGATATACACAGTGTGTCAGTGAGTGTGTTAATATTAATCTGTGTTCTCTGTCAGTGTGTTAATATTCCTGAGGACAGTGGGGATGTTTTACACTTCACAGGGTGTATCTGACTGTGGGTCATGATGTACACAGTGTGTCAGTGAGTGTGTTAATATTAATCTGTGTTCTCTGTCAGTGTGTTAATATTCCTGAGGACAGTGGGGGTGTTTTACACTTCACAGGGTGTATCTGACTGTGGGTCATGATATACACAGTGTGTCAGTGAGTGTGTTAATATTAATCTGTGTTCTCTGTCAGTGTGTTAATATTCCTGAGGGCAGTGGGGGTGTTTTACACTTCACAGGGTGTATCTGACTGTGGGTCATGATATACACAGTGTGTCAGTGAGTGTGTTAATATTAATCTGTGTTCTCTGTCAGTGTGTTAATATACCTGAGGACAGTGGGGGTGTTTTACACTTCACAGGGTGTATCTGACTGTGGGTCATGACATACTCAGTGTGTCAGTGAGTTTGTTAATATTAATCTGTGTTCTCTGTCAGTGTGTTAATATTACTGAGGACAGTGGGGTTGTTTTACACTTCACAGGGTGTATCTGACTGTGGGTCATGATATACACAGTGTGTCAGTGAGTGTGTTAATATTAATCTGTGTTCTCTGTCAGTGTGTTAATATTCCTGAGGACAGTGGGGGTGTTTTACACTTCACAGGGTGTATCTGACTGTGGGTCATGATATACACAGTGTGTCAGTGAGTGTGTTAATATTAATCTGTGTTCTCTGTCAGTGTGTTAATATTCCTGAGGACAGTGGGGATGTTTTACACTTCACAGGATTTATCTCACTGTGAGTCATGATATACACAGTGTGTCAGTGAGTGTGTTAATATTAATCTGTGTTCTCTGTCAGTGTGTTAATATTACTGAGGACAGTGGGGGTGTTTTACACTTCACAGGGTGTATCTGACTGTGGGTCATGATATACACTGTGTGTCAGTGAGTGTGTTAATATTAATCTGTGTTCTCTGTCAGTGTGTTAATATATCTGAGGACAGTGGGGGTGTTTTTTACTTTACAGAGTGTATCTGACTGTGGGTCATGATATACACAGTGTGTCAGTGAGTGTGTTAATATTAATCTGTGTTCTCTGTCAGTGTGTTAATATTGCTGAGGACAGTGGGGGTGTTTTACACTTCACAGAGTGTATCTGACTGTGGGTCATGATATACACAGTGTGTCAGTGAGTGTGTTAATATTAATCTGTGTTCTCTGTCAGTGTGTTAATATTACTGAGGACAGTGGGGGTGTTTTACACTTCACAGGGTGTATCTGACTGTGGGTCATGATATACACAGTGTGTCAGTGAGTGTGTTAATATTAATCTGTGTTCTCTGTCAGTGTGTTAATATTGCTGAGGACAGTGGGGGTGTTTTACACTTCACAGGGTGTATCTGACTGTGGGTCATGATATACACAGTGTGTCAGTGAGTGTGTTAATATTAATCTGTGTTCTCTGTCAGTGTGTTAATATTGCTGAGGACAGTGGGGGTGTTTTACACTTCACAGGGTGTATCTGGCTGTGAGTCATGATATACACAGTGTGTCAGTGAGTGTGTTAATATTAATCTGTGTTCTCTGTCAGTGTGTTAATATTCCTGAGGACAGTGGGGGTGTTTTACACTTCACAGGGTTTATCTGACTGTGGGTCATGATGTACACAGTGTGTCAGTGAGTGTGTTAATATTAATCTGTGTCCTCTGTCAGTGTGTTAATATTCCTGAGGACAGTGGGGGTGTTTTACACTTCACAGGGTGTATCTGACTGTGGGTCATGATATACACAGTGTGTCAGTGACTGTGTTAATATTAATCTGTGTTCTCTGTCAGTGTGTTAATATTCCTGAGGACAGTGGGGGTGTTTTACACTTCACAGGGTGCATCTGACTGTGGGTCATGATATACACAGTGTGTCAGTGAGTGTGTTAATATTAATCTGTGTTCTCTGTCAGTGTGTTAATATTACTGAGGACAGTGGGGGTGTTTTACACTTCACAGGGTGTATCTGACTGTGGGTCATGATATACACAGTGTGTCAGTGAGTGTGTTAATATTATTCTGTGTTCTCTGTCATTGTGTTAATATTGCTGAGGACAGTGGGGGTGTTTTACACTTCACAGGGTGTATCTGGCTGTGAGTCATGATATACACAGTGTGTCAGTGAGTGTGTTAATATTAATCTGTGTTATCTGTCAGTGTGTTAATATTCCTGAGGACAGTGGGGGTGTTTTACACTTCACAGGGTTTATCTGACTGTGGGTCATGATGTACACAGTGTGTCAGTGAGTGTGTTAATATTAATCTGTGTCCTCTGTCAGTGTGTTAATATTCCTGAGCACAGTGGGGGTGTTTTACACTTCACAGGGTGTATCTGACTGTGGGTCATGATATACACAGTGTGTCAGTGAGTGTGTTAATATTAATCTGTGTTCTCTGTCAGTGTGTTAATATTCCTGAGGACAGTGGGGGTGTTTCACACTTCACAGGGTGCATCTGACTGTGGGTCATGATATACACAGTGTGTCAGTGAGTGTGTTAATATTAATCTGTGTTCTCTGTCAGTGTGTTAATATTACTGAGGACAGTGGGGGTGTTTTACACTTCACAGGGTGTATCTGACTGTGGGTCATGATATACACAGTGTGTCAGTGAGTGTGTTAATATTAATCTGTGTTCTCTGTCAGTGTGTTAATATTACTGAGGACAGTGGGGATGTTTTACACTTCACAGGGTGTATCTGACTGTGAGTCATGATATACACAGTGTGTCAGTGAGTGTGTTAATATTAATCTGTGTTCTCTGTCAGTGTGTTAATATTCCTGAGGACAGTGGCGGTGTTTTACACTTCACAGGGTGTATCTGACTGTGGGTCATGATATACACAGTGTGTCAGTGAGTGTGTTAATATTAATCTGTGTTCTCTGTCAGTGTGTTAATATTACTGAGGACTGTGGGGGTGTTTTACACTTCACAGGGTGTATCTGACTGTGGGTCATGATATACACAGTGTGTCAGTGAGTGTGTTAATATTAATCTGTGTTCTCTGTCAGTGTGTTAATATTACTGAGGACAGTGGGGATGTTTTACACTTCACAGGGTGTATCTGACTGTGGGTCATGATACACACAGTGTGTCAGTGAGTGTGTTAATATTAATCTGTGTTCTCTGTCAGTGTGTTAATATTACTGAGGACAGTGGGGGTGTTTTACACTTCACAGGGTGTATCTGACTGTGGGTCATGATATACACAGTGTGTCAGTGAGTGTGTTAATATTAATCTGTGTTCTCTGTCAGTGTGTTAATATTACTGAGGACAGTGGGGATGTTTTACACTTCACAGTGTTTATCTGACTGTGGGTCATGATATACACACTGTGTCAGTGAGTGTGTTAATATTAATCTGTGTTCTCTGTCAGTGTGTTAATATTACTGAGGACAGTGGGGGTGTTTTACACTTCACAGGGTGTATCTGACTGTGGGTCATGATATACACAGTGTGTCAGTGAGTGTGTTAATATTAATCTGTGTTCTCTGTCAGTGTGTTAATATTCCTGAGGACAGTGGGGGTGTTTTAAACTTCACAGGGTGTATCTGACTGTGGGTCATGATATACACAGTGTGTCAGTGAGTGTGTTAATATTAATCTGTGTTCTCTGTCAGTGTGTTAATATTACTGAGGACAGTGGGGGTGTTTTACACTTCACAGGGTGTATCTGACTGTGGGTCATGATATACACAGTGTGTCAGTGAGTGTGTTAATATTAATCTGTGTTCTCTGTCAGTGTGTTAATATTACTGAGGACAGTGGGGATGTTTTACACTTCACAGGGTTTATCTGACTGTGGGTCATGATATACACAGTGTGTCAGTGAGTGTGTTAATATTAATCTGTGTTCTCTGTCAGTGTGTTAATATTACTGAGGACAGTGGGGGTGTTTTACACTTCACAGGGTGTATCTGACTGTGGGTTATGATATACACAGAGTGTCAGTGAGTGTGTTAATATTAATCTGTGTTCTCCGTCAGTGTGTTAATATTCCTGAGGACAGTGGGGATGTTTTACACTTCACAGGGTGTATCTGACTGTGGGTCGTGATATACACAGTGTGTCAGTGAGTGTGTTAATGTTAATCTGTGTTCTCTGTCAGTGTGCTAATATTACTGAGGACAGTGGGGGTGTTTTACACTTCACAGGGTGTATCTGACTGTGGGTCATGATGTACACAGTGTGTCAGTGAGTCTGTTAATATTAATCTGTGTTCTCTGTCAGTGTGTTAATATTACTGAGGACAGTGGGGGTGTTTTACACTTCACAGGGTGTATCTGACTGTGGGTCATGATATACACAGTGTGTCAGTGAGTCTGTTAATATTAATCTGTGTTCTCTGTCAGTGTGTTAATATTACTGAGGACAGTGGGGGTGTTTTACACTTCACCGGGTGTATCTGACTGTGGGTCATGATATACACAGTGTGTCTGTGAGTGTGTTAATATTAATCTGTGTTCTCTGTCAGTGTGCTAATATTACTGAGGACTGTGGGGGTGTTTTACACTTCACAGGGTGTATCTGACTGTGGGTCATGATATACACAGTGTGTCAGTGAGTGTGTTAATATTAATCTGTGTTCTCTGTCAGTGTGTTAATATTACTGAGGACAGTGGGGATGTTTTACACTTCACAGGGTGTATCTGACTGTGGGTCATGATACACATAGTGTGTCAGTGAGTGTGTTAATATTAATCTGTGTTCTCTGTCAGTGTGTTAATATTACTGAGGGCAGTGGGGGTGTTTTACACTTCACAGGGTGTATCTGACTGTGGGTCATGATATACACAGTGTGTCAGTGAGTGTGTTAATATTAATCTGTGTTCTCTGTCAGTGTGTTAATATTACTGAGGACAGTGGGGATGTTTTACACTTCACAGTGTTTATCTGACTGTGGGTCATGATATACACACTGTGTCAGTGAGTGTGTTAATATTAATCTGTGTTCTCTGTCAGTGTGTTAATATTACTGAGGACAGTGGGGGTGTTTTACACTTCACAGGGTGTATCTGACTGTGGGTCATGATATACACAGTGTGTCAGTGAGTGTGTTAATATTAATCTGTGTTCTCTGTCAGTGTGTTAATATTCCTGAGGACAGTGGGGGTGTTTTAAACTTCACAGGGTGTATCTGACTGTGGGTCATGATATACACAGTGTGTCAGTGAGTGTGTTAATATTAATCTGTGTTCTCTGTCAGTGTGTTAATATTACTGAGGACAGTGGGGGTGTTTTACACTTCACAGGGTGTATCTGACTGTGGGTCATGATATACACAGTGTGTCAGTGAGTGTGTTAATATTAATCTGTGTTCTCTGTCAGTGTGTTAATATTACTGAGGACAGTGGGGATGTTTTACACTTCACAGGGTTTATCTGACTGTGGGTCATGATATACACAGTGTGTCAGTGAGTGTGTTAATATTAATCTGTGTTCTCTGTCAGTGTGTTAATATTACTGAGGACAGTGGGGGTGTTTTACACTTCACAGGGTGTATCTGACTGTGGGTCATGATATACACAGAGTGTCAGTGAGTGTGTTAATATTAATCTGTGTTCTCCGTCAGTGTGTTAATATTCCTGAGGACAGTGGGGATGTTTTACACTTCACAGGGTGTATCTGACTGTGGGTCGTGATATACACAGTGTGTCAGTGAGTGTGTTAATGTTAATCTGTGTTCTCTGTCAGTGTGCTAATATTACTGAGGACAGTGGGGGTGTTTTACACTTCACAGGGTGTATCTGACTGTGGGTCATGATGTACACAGTGTGTCAGTGAGTCTGTTAATATTAATCTGTGTTCTCTGTCAGTGTGTTAATATTACTGAGGACAGTGGGGGTGTTTTACACTTCACAGGGTGTATCTGACTTCGGGTCATGATATACACAGTGTGTCAGTGAGTGTGTTAATATTAATCTGTGTTCTCTGTCAGTGTGTTAATATTACTGAGGACAGTGGGGGTGTTTTACACTTCACCGGGTGTATCTGACTGTGGGTCATGATATACACAGTGTGTCTGTGAGTGTGTTAATATTAATCTGTGTTCTCTGTCAGTGTGCTAATATTACTGAGGACAGTGGGCGTGTTTTACACTTCACAGGATGTATCTGACTGTGGGTCATGATATACACAGTGTGTCAGTGAGTGTGTTAATATTAATCTGTGTTCTCTGTCAGTGTGTTAATATTGCTGAGGACAGTGGGGGTGTTTTACACTTCACAGGGTGTATCTGACTCTGGGTCATGATGTACACAGTGTGTCAGTGAGTGTGTTAATATTAATCTGTGTTCTCTGTCAGTGTGTTAATATTCCTGAGGACAGTGGGGGTGTTTTACACTTCACAGGGTGTATCTGACTGTGGGTCATGATATACACAGTGTGTCAGTGAGTGTGTTAATATTAATCTGTGTTCTCTGTCAGTGTGTTAATATTACTGAGGACAGTGGGGGTGTTTTACACTTCACAGGGTGTATCTGACTGTGGGTCATGATATACACAGTGTGTCAGTGAGTGTGTTAATATTAATCTGTTGTCTCTGTCAGTGTGTTAATATTACTGAGGACAGTGGGGGTGTTTTACACTTCAAAGGGTTTATCTGACTGTGGGTCATGATATACACAGTGTGTCAGTGAGTGTGTTAATATTAATCTGTGTTCTCTGTCAGTGTGTTAATATTCCTGAGGACAGTGGGGGTGTTTTACACTTCACAGGGTGTATCTGACAGTGGGTCATGATATACACAGTGTGTCAGTGAGTGTGTTCATATTAATCTGTGTTCTCTGTCAGTGTGTTAATATTCCTGAGGACAGTGGGGGTGTTTTACACTTCACAGGGTGTATCTGACTGTGGGTCATGATATACACAGTGTGTCAGTGAGTGTGTTAATATTAATCTGTGTTCTCTGTCAGTGTGTTAATATTCCTGAGGACAGTGGGGGTGTTTTACACTTCACAGGGTGTATCTGACTGTGGGTCATGATGTACACAGTGTGTCAGTGAGTGTGTTAATATTAATCTGTGTTCTCTGTCAGTGTGTTAATATTACTGAGGACAGTGGGGGTGTTTTACACTTCACAGGGTTTATCTGACTGTGGGTCATGATGTACACAGTGTGTCAGTGAGTGTGTTAATATTAATCTGAGTTCTCTGTCAGTGTGTTAATATTACTGAGGACAGTGGGGATGTTTTACACTTCACAGGGTGTATCTGACTGTGGGTCATGATATACACAGTGTGTCAGTGAGTGTGTTATTATTAATCTGTGTTCTCTGTCAGTGTGTTAATATTACTGAGGACAGTGGGGGTGTTTTACACTTCACAGGGTTTATCTGACTGTGGGTCATGATGTACACAGTGTGTCAGTGAGTGTGTTAATATTAATCTGTGTTCTCTGTCAGTGTGTTAATATTACTGAGGACAGTGGGGGTGTTTTACACTTCACAGGATGTATCTGACTGTGGGTCATGATATACACAGTGTGTCAGTGAGTGTGTTAATATTAATCTGTGTTCTCTGTCAGTGTGTTAATATTACTGAGGACAGTGGGGATGTTTTACACTTCACAGGGTTTATCTGACTGTGGGTCATGATATACACAGTGTGTCAGTGAGTGTGTTAATATTAATCTGTGTTCTCTGTCAGTGTGTTAATATTCCTGAGGACAGTGGGGGTGTTTTACACTTCACAGGGTGTATCTGACTGTTGGTCATGACATACACAGTGTGTCAGTGAGTGTGTTAATATTAATCTGTGTTCTCTGTCAGTGTGTTAATATTACTGAGGACAGTGGGGGTGTTTTACACTTCACAGGGTGTATCTGACTGTGGGTCATGATATACACAGTGTGTCAGTGAGTGTGTTAATATTAATCTGTGTTCTCTGTCAGTGTGTTAATATTACTGAGGACAGTGGGGGTGTTTTACACTTCACCGGGTGTATCTGACTGTGGGTCATGATGTACACAGTGTGTAAGTGAGTGTGTTAATATTAATCTGTGTTCTCTGTCAGTGTGTTAATATTACTGAGGACAGTGGGGGTGTTTTACACTTCACAGGGTGTATCTGACTGTGGGTCATGATATACACAGTGTGTCAGTGAGTGTGTTAATATTAATCTGTGTTCTCTGTCAGTGTGTTAATATTACTGAGGACAGTGGGGGTGTTTTACACTTCACAGGGTTTATCTGACTGTGGGTCATGATGTGCACAGTGTGTCAGTGAGTGTGTTAATATTAATTTGTGTTCTCTGTCAGTGTGTTAATATTACTGAGGACAGTGGAGGTGTTTTACACTTCACAGGGTGTATCTGACTCTGGGTCATGATATACACAGTGTGTCAGTGAGTGTGTTAATATTAATCTGTGTTCTCTGTCAGTGTGTTAATGTTCCTGAGGACAGTGGGGGTGTTTTACACTTCACAGGGTTTATCTGACTGTGGGTCATGATGTACACAGTGTGTCAGTGAGTGTGTTAATATTAATCTGTGTCCTCTGTCAGTGTGTTAATATTCCTGAGGACAGTGGGGGTGTTTTACACTTCACAGGGTGTATCTGACTGTGGGTCATGATATACACAGTGTGTCAGTGAGTGTGTTAATATTAATCTGTGTTCTCTGTCAGTGTGTTAATATTGCTGAGGACAGTGGGGGTGTTTTACACTTCACAGGGTGTATCTGACTCTGGGTCATGATGTACACAGTGTGTCAGTGAGTGTGTTAATATTAATCTGTGTTCTCTGTCAGTGTGTTAATATTCCTGAGGACAGTGGGGGTGTTTTACACTTCACAGGGTGTATCTGACTGTGGGTCATGATATACACAGTGTGTCAGTGAGTGTGTTAATATTAATCTGTGTTCTCTGTCAGTGTGTTAATATTACTGAGGACAGTGGGGGTGTTTTACACTTCACAGGGTGTATCTGACTGTGGGTCATGATATACACAGTGTGTCAGTGAGTGTGTTAATATTAATCTGTTGTCTCTGTCAGTGTGTTAATATTACTGAGGACAGTGGGGGTGTTTTACACTTCAAAGGGTTTATCTGACTGTGGGTCATGATATACACAGTGTGTCAGTGAGTGTGTTAATATTAATCTGTGTTCTCTGTCAGTGTGTTAATATTCCTGAGGACAGTGGGGGTGTTTTACACTTCACAGGGTGTATCTGACAGTGGGTCATGATATACACAGTGTGTCAGTGAGTGTGTTCATATTAATCTGTGTTCTCTGTCAGTGTGTTAATATTCCTGAGGACAGTGGGGGTGTTTTACACTTCACAGGGTGTATCTGACTGTGGGTCATGATATACACAGTGTGTCAGTGAGTGTGTTAATATTAATCTGTGTTCTCTGTCAGTGTGTTAATATTCCTGAGGACAGTGGGGGTGTTTTACACTTCACAGGGTGTATCTGACTGTGGGTCATGATGTACACAGTGTGTCAGTGAGTGTGTTAATATTAATCTGTGTTCTCTGTCAGTGTGTTAATATTACTGAGGACAGTGGGGGTGTTTTACACTTCACAGGGTTTATCTGACTGTGGGTCATGATGTACACAGTGTGTCAGTGAGTGTGTTAATATTAATCTGTGTTCTCTGTCAGTGTGTTAATATTACTGAGGACAGTGGGGGTGTTTTACACTTCACAGGGTGTATCTGACTGTGGGTCATGATATACACAGTGTGTCAGTGAGTGTGTTATTATTAATCTGTGTTCTCTGTCAGTGTGTTAATATTACTGAGGACAGTGGGGGTGTTTTACACTTCACAGGGTTTATCTGACTGTGGGTCATGATGTACACAGTGTGTCAGTGAGTGTGTTAATATTAATCTGTGTTCTCTGTCAGTGTGTTAATATTACTGAGGACAGTGGGGGTGTTTTACACTTCACAGGATGTATCTGACTGTGGGTCATGATATACACAGTGTGTCAGTGAGTGTGTTAATATTAATCTGTGTTCTCTGTCAGTGTGTTAATATTACTGAGGACAGTGGGGATGTTTTACACTTCACAGGGTTTATCTGACTGTGGGTCATGATATACACAGTGTGTCAGTGAGTGTGTTAATATTAATCTGTGTTCTCTGTCAGTGTGTTAATATTCCTGAGGACAGTGGGGGTGTTTTACACTTCACAGGGTGTATCTGACTGTGGGTCATGACATACACAGTGTGTCAGTGAGTGTGTTAATATTAATCTGTGTTCTCTGTCAGTGTGTTAATATTACTGAGGACAGTGGGGGTGTTTTACACTTCACCGGGTGTATCTGACTGTGGGTCATGATGTACACAGTGTGTAAGTGAGTGTGTTAATATTAATCTGTGTTCTCTGTCAGTGTGTTAATATTACTGAGGACAGTGGGGGTGTTTTACACTTCACAGGGTGTATCTGACTGTGGGTCATGATATACACAGTGTGTCAGTGAGTGTGTTAATATTAATCTGTGTTCTCTGTCAGTGTGTTAATATTACTGAGGACAGTGGGGGTGTTTTACACTTCACAGGGTTTATCTGACTGTGGGTCATGATGTGCACAGTGTGTCAGTGAGTGTGTTAATATTAATTTGTGTTCTCTGTCAGTGTGTTAATATTACTGAGGACAGTGGAGGTGTTTTACACTTCACAGGGTGTATCTGACTCTGGGTCATGATATACACAGTGTGTCAGTGAGTGTGTTAATATTAATCTGTGTTCTCTGTCAGTGTGTTAATGTTCCTGAGGACAGTGGGGGTGTTTTACACTTCACAGGGTTTATCTGACTGTGGGTCATGATGTACACAGTGTGTCAGTGAGTGTGTTAATATTAATCTGTGTCCTCTGTCAGTGTGTTAATATTCCTGAGGACAGTGGGGGTGTTTTACACTTCACAGGGTGTATCTGACTGTGGGTCATGATATACACAGTGTGTCAGTGAGTGTGTTAATATTAATCTGTGTTCTCTGTCAGTGTGTTAATATTGCTGAGGACAGTGGGGGTGTTTTACACTTCACAGGGTGTATCTGGCTGTGAGTCATGATATACACAGTGTGTCAGTGAGTGTGTTAATATTAATCTGTGTTCTCTGTCAGTGTGTTAATATTCCTGAGGACAGTGGGGGTGTTTTACACTTCACAGGGTTTATCTGACTGTGGGTCATGATGTACACAGTGTGTCAGTGAGTGTGTTAATATTAATCTGTGTCCTCTGTCATTGTGTTAATATTCCTGAGGACAGTGGGGGTGTTTTACACTTCACAGGGAGTATCTGACTGTGGGTCATGATATACACAGTGTGTCAGTGAGTGTGTTAATATTAATCTGTGTTCTCTGTCAGTGTGTTAATATTCCTGATGACAGTGGGGGTGTTTTACACTTCACAGGGTGCATCTGACTGTGGGTCATGATATACACAGTGTGTCAGTGAGTGTGTTAATATTAATCTGTGTTCTCTGTCAGTGTGTTAATATTACTGAGGACAGTGGGGGTGTTTTACACTTCACAGGGTGTATCTGACTGTGGGTCATGATATACACAGTGTGTCAGTGAGTGTGTTAATATTAATCTGTGTTCTCTGTCAGTGTGTTAATATTACTGAGGACAGTGGGGATGTTTTACACTTCACAGGGTGTATCTGACTGTGAGTCATGATATACACAGTGTGTCAGTGAGTGTGTTAATATTAATCTGTGTTCTCTGTCAGTGTGTTAATATTCCTGAGGACAGTGGGGGTGTTTTACACTTCACAGGGTGTATCTGACTGTGGGTCATGATATACACAGTGTGTCAGTGAGTGTGTTAATATTAATCTGTGTTCTCTGTCAGTGTGTTAATATTACTGAGGACTGTGGGGGTGTTTTACACTTCACAGGGTGTATCTGACTGTGGGTCATGATATACACAGTGTGTCAGTGAGTGTGTTAATATTAATCTGTGTTCTCTGTCAGTGTGTTAATATTACTAAGGACAGTGGGGATGTTTTACACTTCACAGGGTGTATCTGACTGTGGGTCATGATACACACAGTGTGTCAGTGAGTGTGTTAATATTAATCTGTGTTCTCTGTCAGTGTGTTAATATTACTGAGGACAGTGGGGGTGTTTTACACTTCACAGGGTGTATCTGACTGTGGGTCATGATATACACAGTGTGTCAGTGAGTGTGTTAATATTAATCTGTGTTCTCTGTCAGTGTGTTAATATTACTGAGGACAGTGGGGATGTTTTACACTTCACAGTGTTTATCTGACTGTGGGTCATGATATACACACTGTGTCAGTGAGTGTGTTAATATTAATCTGTGTTCTCTGTCAGTGTGTTAATATTACTGAGGACAGTGGGGGTGTTTTACACTTCACAGGGTGTATCTGACTGTGGGTCATGATATACACAGTGTGTCAGTGAGTGTGTTAATATTAATCTGTGTTCTCTGTCAGTGTGTTAATATTACTGAGGACAGTGGGGGTGTTTTACACTTCACAGGGTGTATCTGACTGTGGGTCATGATATACACAGTGTGTCAGTGAGTGTGTTAATATTAATCTGTGTTCTCTGTCAGTGTGTTAATATTACTGAGGACAGTGGGGATGTTTTACACTTCACAGGGTGTATCTGACTGTGAGTCATGATATACACAGTGTGTCAGTGAGTGTGTTAATATTAATCTGTGTTCTCTGTCAGTGTGTTAATATTCCTGAGGACAGTGGGGGTGTTTTACACTTCACAGGGTGTATCTGACTGTGGGTCATGATATACACAGTGTGTCAGTGAGTGTGTTAATATTAATCTGTGTTCTCTGTCAGTGTGTTAATATTACTGAGGACTGTGGGGGTGTTTTACACTTCACAGGGTGTATCTGACTGTGGGTCATGATATACACAGTGTGTCAGTGAGTGTGTTTATATTAATCTGTGTTCTCTGTCAGTGTGTTAATATTACTAAGGACAGTGGGGATGTTTTACACTTCACAGGGTGTATCTGACTGTGGGTCATGATACACACAGTGTGTCAGTGAGTGTGTTAATATTAATCTGTGTTCTCTGTCAGTGTTTTAATATTACTGAGGACAGTGGGGGTGTTTTACACTTCACAGGGTGTATCTGACTGTGGGTCATGATATACACAGTGTGTCAGTGAGTGTGTTAATATTAATCTGTGTTCTCTGTCAGTGTGTTAATATTACTGAGGACAGTGGGGATGTTTTACACTTCACAGTGTTTATCTGACTGTGGGTCATGACATACACACTGTGTCAGTGAGTGTGTTAATATTAATCTGTGTTCTCTGTCAGTGTGTTAATATTACTGAGGACAGTGGGGGTGTTTTACACTTCACAGGGTGTATCTGACTGTGGGTCATGATATACACAGTGTGTCAGTGAGTGTGTTAATATTAATCTGTGTTCTCTGTCAGTGTGTTAATATTCCTGAGGACAGTGGGGGTGTTTTAAACTTCACAGGGTGTATCTGACTGTGGGTCATGATATACACAGTGTGTCAGTGAGTGTGTTAATATTAATCTGTGTTCTCTGTCAGTGTGTTAATATTACTGAGGACAGTGGGGGTGTTTTACACTTCACAGGGTGTATCTGACTGTGGGTCATGATATACACAGTGTGTCAGTGAGTGTGTTAATATTAATCTGTGTTCTCTGTCAGTGTGTTAATATTACTGAGGACAGTGCGGATGTTTTACACTTCACAGGGTTTATCTGACTGTGGGTCATGATATACACAGTGTGTCAGTGAGTGTGTTAATATTAATCAGTGTTCTCTGTCAGTGTGTTAATATTACTGAGGACAGTGGGGGTGTTTTACACTTCACAGGGTGTATCTGACTGTGGGTCATGATATACACAGAGTGTCAGTGAGTGTGTTAATATTAATCTGTGTTCTCCGTCAGTGTGTTAATATTCCTGAGGACAGTGGGGATGTTTTACACTTCACAGGGTGTATCTGACTGTGGGTCGTGATATACACAGTGTGTCAGTGAGTGTGTTAATGTTAATCTGTGTTCTCTGTCAGTGTGCTAATATTACTGAGGACAGTGGGGGTGTTTTACAATTCACAGGGTGTATCTGACTGTGGGTCATGATGTACACAGTGTGTCAGTGAGTCTGTTAATATTAATCTGTGTTCTCTGTCAGTGTGTTAATATTACTGAGGACAGTGGGGGTGTTTTACACTTCACAGGGTGTATCTGACTGTGGGTCATGATATACACAGTGTGTCAGTGAGTCTGTTAATATTAATCTGTGTTCTCTGTCAGTGTGTTAATATTACTGAGGACAGTGGGGGTGTTTTACACTTCACCGGGTGTATCTGACTGTGGGTCATGATATACACAGTGTGTCTGTGAGTGTGTTAATATTAATCTGTGTTCTCTGTCAGTGTGCTAATATTACTGAGGACAGTGGGCGTGTTTTACACTTCACAGGATGTATCTGACTGTGGGTCATGATATACACAGTGTGTTAGTGAGTGTGTTAATATTAATCTGTGTTCTCTGTCAGTGTGTTAATATTGCTGAGGACAGTGGGGGTGTTTTACACTTCACAGGGTGTATCTGACTCTGGGTCATGATGTACACAGTGTGTCAGTGAGTGTGTTAATATTAATCTGTGTTCTCTGTCAGTGTGTTAATATTCCTGAGGACAGTGGGGGTGTTTTACACTTCACAGGGTGTATCTGACTGTGGGTCATGATATACACAGTGTGTCAGTGAGTGTGTTAATATTAATCTGTGTTCTCTGTCAGTGTGTTAATATTACTGAGGACAGTGGGGGTGTTTTACACTTCACAGGGTGTATCTGACTGTGGGTCATGATATACACAGTGTGTCAGTGAGTATGTTAATATTAATCTGTTGTCTCTGTCAGTGTGTTAATATTACTGAGGACAGTGGGGGTGTTTTACACTTCACAGGGTTTATCTGACTGTGGGTCATGATATACACAGTGTGTCAGTGAGTGTGTTAATATTAATCTGTGTTCTCTGTCAGTGTGTTAATATTGCTGAGGACAGTGGGGGTGTTTTACACTTCACAGGGTGTATCTGACAGTGGGTCATGATATACACAGTGTGTCAGTGAGTGTGTTCATATTAATCTGTGTTCTCTGTCAGTGTGTTAATATTCCTGAGGACAGTGGGGGTGTTTTACACTTCACAGGGTGTATCTGACTGTGGGTCATGATATACACAGTGTGTCAGTGAGTGTGTTAATATTAATCTGTGTTCTCTGTCAGTGTGTTAATATTCCTGAGGACAGTGGGGGTGTTTTACACTTCACAGGGTGTATCTGACTGTGGGTCATGATGTACACAGTGTGTCAGTGAGTGTGTTAATATTAATCTGTGTTCTCTGTCAGTGTGTTAATATTACTGAGGACAGTGGGGGTGTTTTACACTTCACAGGGTTTATCTGACTGTGGGTCATGATGTACACAGTGTGTCAGTGAGTGTGTTAATATTAATCTGTGTTCTCTGTCAGTGTGTTAATATTACTGAGGACAGTGGGGGTGTTTTACACTTCACAGGGTGTATCTGACTGTGGGTCATGATATACACAGTGTGTCAGTGAGTGTGTTATTATTAATCTGTGTTCTCTGTCAGTGTGTTAATATTACTGAGGACAGTGGGGGTGTTTTACACTTCACAGGTTTTATCTGACTGTGGGTCATGATGTACACAGTGTGTCAGTGAGTGTGTTAATATTAATCTGTGTTCTCTGTCAGTGTGTTAATATTACTGAGGACAGTGGGGGTGTTTTACACTTCACAGGATGTATCTGACTGTGGGTCATGATATACACAGTGTGTCAGTGAGTGTGTTAATATTAATCTGTGTTCTCTGTCAGTGTGTTAATATTACTGAGGACAGTGGGGATGTTTTACACTTCACAGGGTTTATCTGACTGTGGGTCATGATATACACAGTGTGTCAGTGAGTGTGTTAATATTAATCTGTGTTCTCTGTCAGTGTGTTAATATTCCTGAGGACAGTGGGGGTGTTTTACACTTCACAGGGTGTATCTGACTGTGGGTCATGACATACACAGTGTGTCAGTGAGTGTGTTAATATTAATCTGTGTTCTCTGTCAGTGTGTTAATATTACTGAGGACAGTGGGGGTGTTTTACACTTCACAGGGTTTATCTGACTGTGGGTCATGATGTGCACAGTGTGTCAGTGAGTGTGTTAATATTAATTTGTGTTCTCTGTCAGTGTGTTAATATTACTGAGGACAGTGGTGGTGTTTTACACTTCACAGGGTGTATCTGACTCTGGGTCATGATATACACAGTGTGTCAGTGACTGTGTTAATATTAATCTGTGTTCTCTGTCAGTGTGTTAATGTTCCTGAGGACAGTGGGGGTGTTTTACACTTCACAGGGTGTATCTGACTGTGGGTCATGATATACACAGTGTGTCAGTGAGTGTGTTAATATTAATCTGTGTTCTCTGTCAGTGTGTTAATATTACTGAGGACAGTGGGGGTGTTTTACACTTCACAGGGTGTATCTGACTCTGGGTCATGATATACACAGTGTGTCAGTGAGTGTGTTAATATTAATCTGTGTTCTCTGTCAGTGTGTTAATATTACTGAGGACAGTGGGGGTGTTTTACACTTCACAGGGTTTATCTGACTGTGGGTCATGAAATACACAGTGTGTCAATGAGTGTGTTAATATTAATCTGTGTTCTCTGTCAGTGTGTTAATATTACTGAGGACAGTGGGAATGTTTTACACTTCACATGGTGTATCTGACTGTGGGTCATGATATACACAGTGTGTCAGTGAGTGTGTTAATATTAATCTGTGTTCTCTGTCAGTGTGTTAATATTACTGAGGACAGTGGGGGTGTTTTACACTTCACAGGGTGTATCTGACTGTGGGTCATGATATACACAGTGTGTCAGTGAATGTGTTAATATTAATCTGTGTTCTCTGTCAGTGTGTTAATATTCCTGAGGACAGTGGGGGTGTTTTACACTTCACAGGGTGTATCTGACTGTGGGTCATGATATACACAGTGTGTCAGTGAGTGTGTTAATATTAATCTGTGTTCTCTGTCAGTGTGTTAATATTACTGAGGACAGTGGGGGTGTTTTACACTTCACAGGGTGTATCTGACTGTGGGTCATGATATACACAGTGTGGCAGTGAGTGTGTTAATATTAATCTGTGTTCTCTGTCAGTGTGTTAATATTCCTGAGGACAGTGGGGGTGTTTTACACTACACAGGGTGTATCTGACTGTGGGTGATGATATACACAGTGTGTCAGTGAGTGTGTTAATATTAATCTGTGTTCCCTGTCAGTGTGTTAATATTCCTGAGGACAGTGGGGGTGTTTTACACTTCACAGGGTTTATCTGACTGTGGGTCATGATGTACACAGTGTGTCAGTGAGTGTGTTAATATTAATCTGTGTTCTCTGTCAGTGTGTTAATATTACTGAGGACAGTGGGGGTGTTTTACACTTCACAGGGTGTATCTGACTGTGGGTCATGATGTACACAGTGTGTCAGTGAGTGTGTTAATATTAATCTGTGTTCTCTGTCAGTGTGTTAATATTACTGAGGACAGTGGGAATGTTTTACACTTCACAGGGTGTATCTGACTGTGGGTCATGATATACACAGTGTGTCAGTGAGTGTGTTAATATTAATCTGTGTTCTCTGTCAGTGTGTTAATATTACTGAGGACAGTGGGGGTGTTTTACACTTCACACGGTTTACCTGACTGTGGGTCATGATATACACAGTGTGTCATTGAGTGTGTTAATATTAATCTGTGTTCTCTGTCAGTGTGTTAATATTACTGAGGACAGTGGGAATGTTTAACACTTCACAGGGTGTATCTGACTGTGGGTCATGATATACACAGTGTGTCAGTGAGTGTGTTAATATTAATCTGTGTTCTCTGTCACTGTGTTAATATTGCTGAGGACAGTGGGGGTGTTTTACACTTCACCGGGTGTATCTGACTGTGGGTCATGATATACACAGTGTGTCAGTGAGTGTGTTAATATTAATCTGTGTTCTCTGTCAGTGTGTTAATATTCCTGAGGACAGTGGGGGTGTTTTACACTTCACAGGGTGCATCTGACTGTGGGTCATGATATACACAGTGTGTCAGTGAGAGTGTTAATATTAATCTGTGTTCTCTGTCAGTGTGTTAATATTGCTGAGGACAGTGGGAATGTTTTACACTTCACAGAGTGTATCTGACTGTGGGTCATGATATACACAGTGTGTCAGTGAGTGTGTTAATATTAATCTGTGTTCTCTGTCAGTGTGTTAATATTACTGAGGACAGTGGGGGTGTTTTACACTTCACAGGGTGTATCTGACTGTGGGTCATGATATACACAGTGTGTCAGTGAGTGTGTTAATATTAATCTGTGTTCTCTGTCAGTGTGTTAATATTACTGAGGACAGTGGGGGTGTTTTACACTTCACAGGGTGTATCTGACTGTGGGTCATGATGTACACAGTGTGTCAGTGAGAGTGTTAATATTAATCTGTGTTCTCTGTCAGTGTGTTAATATTGCTGAGGACAGTGGGGGTGTTTTACACTTCACAGGGTGTATCTGACTGTGGGTCATGATATACACAGTGTGTCAGTGAGTGTGTTAATGTTAATCTGTGTTCTCTGTCAGTGTGATAATATTCCTGAGGACAGTGGGTGTGTTTTACACTTCACAGGGTGTATCTGACTGTGAGTCATGATGTACACAGTGTGTCAGTGAGTGTGTTAATATTAATCTAGGTTCTCTGTCAGTGTGTAAATATTACTGAGGACAGTGGGGGTGTTTTACACTTCACAGAGTGTATCTGACTGTGGGTCATGATATACACAGTGTGTCAGTGAGTGTGTTAATATTAATCTGTGTTCTCTGTCAGTGTGTTAATATTCCTGAGGACAGTGGGGGTGTTTTACACTTCACAGGGTGTATCTGACTGTGGGTCATGATGTACACAGTGTGTCAGTGAGCGTGTTAATATTAATCTGTGTTCTCTGTCAGTGTGTTAATATTCCTGAGGACAGTGGGGGTGTTTTACACTACACAGGGTGTATCTGACTGTGGGTCATGATGTACACAGTGTGTCAGTGAGTGTGTTAATATTAATCTGTGTTCTCTGTCAGTGTGTTAATATTACTGAGGACAGTGGAGGTGTTTTACACTTCACAGGGTGTATCTGACTGTGGGTCATGATATACACAGTGTGTCAGTGAGTGTGTTAATATTAATCTGTGTTCTCTGTCAGTGTGTTAATATTACTGAGGACAGTGGGGGTGTTTTACACTTCACAGGGTGTATCTGACTGTGGGTCATGATATACACAGTGTGTCAGTGAGTGTGTTAATATTAATCTGTGTTCTCTGTCAGTGTGTTAATATTCCTGAGGACAGTGGGGGTGTTTTACACTTCACAGGGTGTATCTGACTGTGGGTCATGATATGCACAGTGTGTCAGTGAGTGTGTTAATATTAATCTGTGTTCTCTGTCAGTGTGTTAATATTACTGAGGACAGTGGGGATGTTTTACACTTCACCGGGTGTATCTGACTGTGGGTCATGATATACACAGTGTGTCAGTGAGTGTGTTAATATTAATCTGTGTTCTCTGTCAGTGTGTTAATATTACTGAGGACAGTGGGGGTGTTTTACACTTCACAGGGTGTATCTGACTCTGGGTCATGATATACACGGTGTGTCAGTGAGTGTGTTAATATTAATCTGTGTTCTCTGTCAGTGTGTTAATATTACTGAGGACAGTGGAGGTGTTTTACACTTCACAGGGTGTATCTGACTGTGGGTCATGATATACACAGTGTGTCAGTGAGTGTGTTAATATTAATCTGTGTTCTCTGTCAGTGTGTTAATATTACTGAGGACAGTGGGGGTGTTTTACACTTCACAGGGTGTATCTGGCTGTGGGTCATGATATACACAGTGTGTCAGAGAGTGTGTTAATATTAATCTGTGTTCTCTGTCAGTGTGTTAATATTACTGAGGACAGTGGAGGTGTTTTACACTTCACAGGGTGTATCTGACTGTGGGTCATGATATACACAGTGTGTCAGTGAGTGTGTTAATATTAATCTGTGTTCTCTGTCAGTGCGTTAATATTACTGAGGACAGTGGGGGTGTTTTACACTTCACAGGGTTTATCTGACTGTGAGTCATGATGTACACAGTGTGTCAGTGAGTGTGTTAATATTAATCTGTGTTCTCTGTCAGTGTGTTAATATTCCTGAGGACAGTGGGGGTGTTTTACACTTCACAGGGTGTATCTGGCTGTGGGTCATGATGTACACAGTGTGTCAGTGAGTGTGTTAATATTAATCTGTGTTCTCTGTCAGTGTGTTAATATTGCTGAGGACAGTGGGAATGTTTTACACTTCACCGGGTGTATCTGACTGTGGGTCATGATGTACACAGTGTGTCAGTGAGTGTGTTAATATTAATCTGTGTTCTCTGTCAGTGTGTTAATATTCCTGAGGACAGTGGGGGTGTTTTACACTTCACCGGGTTTATCTGACTGTGGGTCATGATACACACAGTGTGTCAGTGAGTGTGTTAATATTAATCTGTGTTCTCTGTCAGTGTGTTAATATTACTGAGGACAGAGGGGGTGTTTTACACTTCACAGGGTGTATCTGACTGTGGGTCATGATGTACACAGTGTGTCAGTGAGTGTGTTAATATTAATCTGTGTTCTCTGTCAGTGTGTTAATATTGCTGAGGACAGTGGGGGTGTTTTACACTTCACCGGGTGTATCTGGCTGCGAGTCATGATGTACACAGTGTGTCAGTGAGTGTGTTAATATTAATCTGTGTTCTCTGTCAGTGTGTTAATATTGCTGAGGACAGTGGGGGTGTTTTACACTTCACCGGGTGTATCTGGCTGTGAGTCATGATGTACACAGTGTGTCAGTGAGTGTGTTAATATTAATCTGTGTTCTCTGTCAGTGTGTTAATATTACTGAGGACAGTGGGGGTGTTTTACACTTCACAGGGTGTATCTGACTGTGGGTCATGATATACACAGTGTGTCAGTGAGTATGTTAATATTAATCTGTGTTCTCTGTCAGTGTGTTAATATTCCTGAGGACAGTGGGGGTGTTTTACACTTCACAGGGTGTATCTGACTGTGGGTCATGATATACACAGTGTGTCAGTGAGTGTGTTAATATTAATCTGTGTTCTCTGTCAGTGTGTTAATATTACTGAGGACAGTGGGCATGTTTTACACTTCACAGGGTGTATCTGACTGTGGGTCATGATATACACAGTTTGTCAGTGAGTGTGTTAATATTAATCTGTGTTCTCTGTCAGTGTGTTAATATTGCTGAGGACAGTGGGGGTGTTTTACACTTCACAGGGTGTATCTGACTGTGAGTCATGATGGACACAGTGTGTCAGTGAGTGTGTTAATATTAATCTGTGTTCTCTGTCAGTGTGTTAATATTACTGAGGACAGTGTGGGTGTTTTACACTTCACAGGGTGTATCTGACCGTGGGTCATGATGTACACAGTGTGTCAGTGAGTGTGTTAATATTAATCTGTGTTCTCTGTCAGTGTGTTAATATTACTGAGGACAGTGGGGGTGTTTTGCACTTCACAGGGTGTATCTGACTGTGGATCATGATGTACACAGTGTGTCAGTGAGTGTGTTAATATTAATCTGTGTTCTCTGTCAGTGTGTTAATATTGCTGAGGGCAGTGGGGGTGTTTTACACTTCACAAGGTGTATCTGACTGTGGGTCATGATATACACAGTGTGTCAGTGAGTGTGTTAATATTAATCTGTGTTCTCTGTCAGTGTGTTAATATTACTGAGGACAGTGGGGGTGTTTTACACTTCACAGGGTGTATCTGACTGTGGGTCATGATATACACAGTGTGTCAGTGAGTGTGTTAATATTAATCTGTGTTCTCTGTCAGTGTGTTAATATTACTGAGGACAGTGGGGGTGTTTTACACTTCACAGGGTGTATCTGGCTGTGGGTCATGATGTACACAGTGTGTCAGTGAGTGTGTTAATATTAATCTGTGTTCTCTGTCAGTGTGTTAATATTGCTGAGGACAGTGGGAATGTTTTACACTTCACCGGGTGTATCTGACTGTGGGTCATGATGTACACAGTGTGTCAGTGAGTGTGTTAATATTAATCTGTGTTCTCTGTCAGTGTGTTAATATTGCTGAGGACAGTGGGGGTGTTTTACACTTCACCGGGTGTATCTGGCTGCGAGTCATGATGTACACAGTGTGTCAGTGAGTGTGTTAATATTAATCTGTGTTCTCTGTCAGTGTGTTAATATTGCTGAGGACAGTGGGGGTGTTTTACACTTTACCGGGTGTATCTGGCTGTGAGTCATGATGTACACAGTGTGTCAGTGAGTGTGTTAATATTAATCTGTGTTCTCTGTCAGTGTGTTAATATTACTGAGGACAGTGGGGGTGTTTTACGCTTCACAGGGTGTATCTGACTGTGGGTCATGATATACACAGTGTGTCAGTGAGTATGTTAATATTAATCTGTGTTCTCTGTCAGTGTGTTAATATGCCTGAGGACAGTGGGGGTGTTTTACACTTCACAGGGTGTATCTGACTGTGGGTCATGATATACACAGTGTGTCAGTGAGTCTGTTAATATTAATCTGTGTTCTCTGTCAGTGTGTTAATATTGCTGAGGACAGTGGGGATGTTTTACACTTCACAGGGTGTATCTGACTGTGGGTCATGATTTCCACAGTGTGTCAGTGAGTGTGTTAATATTAATCTGTGTTCTCTGTCAGTGTGTTAATATTACTGAGGACAGTGGGTATGTTTTACACTTCACAGGGTGTATCTGACTGTGGGTCATGATATACACAGTTTGTCAGTGAGTGTGTTAATATTAATCTGTGTTCTCTGTCAGTGTGTTAATATTGCTGAGGACAGTGGGGGTGTTTTACACTTCACAGGGTGTATCTGACTGTGAGTCATGATGGACACAGTGTGTCAGTGAGTGTGTTAATATTAATCTGTGTTCTCTGTCAGTGTGTTAATATTACTGAGGACAGTGTGGGTGTTTTACACTTCACAGGGTTTATCTGACCGTGGGTCATGATGTACACAGTGTGTCAGTGAGTGTGTTAATATTAATCTGTGTTCTCTGTCAGTGTGTTAATATTACTGAGGACAGTGGGGGTGTTTTACACTTCACAGGGTGTATCTGACTGTGGGTCATGATGTACACAGTGTGTCAGTGAGTGTGTTAATATTAATCTGTGTTCTCTGTCAGTGTGTTAATATTACTGAGGACAGTGGGGGTGTTTTACACTTCACAGGGTGTATCTGACTGTGGGTCATGATATACACAGTGTGTCAGTGAGTGTGTTAATATTAATCTGTGTTCTCTGTCAGTGTGTTAATATTACTGAGGACAGTGGGGGTGTTTTGCACTTCACAGGGTGTATCTGACTGTGGATCATGATGTACACAGTGTGTCAGTGAGTGTGTTAATATTAATCTGTGTTCTCTGTCAGTGTGTTAATATTGCTGAGGACAGTGGGGGTGTTTTACACTTCACAAGGTGTATCTGACTGTGGGTCATGATATACACAGTGTGTCAGTGAGTGTGTTAATATTAATCTGTGTTCTCTGTCAGTGTGTTAATATTACTGAGGACAGTGGGGGTGTTTTACACTTCACAGGGTGTATCTGACTGTGGGTCATGATATACACAGTGTGTCAGTGAGTGTGTTAATATTAATCTGTGTTCTCTGTCAGTGTGTTAATATTACTGAGGACAGTGGGGGTGTTTTACACTTCACAGGGTGTATCTGACTCTGGGTCATTATGTACACAGTGTGTCAGTGAGTGTGTTAATATTAATCTGTGTTCTCTGTCAGTGTGTTAATATTACTGAAGACAGTGGAGGTGTTTTACACTTCACAGGGTGTATCTGACTGTGGGTCATGATATACACAGTGTGTCAGTGAGTGTGTTAATATTAATCTGTGTTCTCTGTCAGTGTGTTAATATTCCTGAGGACAGTGGGGGTGTTTTACACTTCACAGGGTTTATCTGACTGTGAGTCATGATGTACACAGTGTGTCAGTGAGTGTGTTAATATTAATCTGTGTTCTCTGTCAGTGTGTTAATATTCCTGAGGACAGTGGGGGTGTTTTACACTTCACAGGGTGTATCTGGCTGTGGGTCATGATGTACACAGTGTGTCAGTGAGTGTGTTAATATTAATCTGTGTTCTCTGTCAGTGTGTTAATATTGCTGAGGACAGTGGGAATGTTTTACACTTCACAGGGTGTATCTGACTGTGGGTCATGATATACACAGTGTGTCAGTGAGTGTGTTAATATTAATCTGTGTTCTCTGTCAGTGTGTTAATATTACTGAGGACAGTGGGGGTGTTTTACACTTCACAGGGTGTATCTGACTGTGGGACATGATGTACACAGTGTGTCAGTGAGTGTGTTAATATTTATCTGTGTTCTCTGTCAGTGTGTTAATATTGCTGAGGACAGTGGGGGTGTTTTACACTTCACCGGGTGTATCTGGCTGCGAGTCATGATGTACACAGTGTGTCAGTGAGTGTGTTAATATTAATCTGTGTTCTCTGTCAGTGTGTTAATATTGCTGAGGACAGTGGGGGTGTTTTACACTTCACCGGGTGTATCTGGCTGTGAGTCATGATGTACACAGTGTGTCAGTGAGTGTGTTAATATTAATCTGTGTTCTCTGTCAGTGTGTTAATATTCCTGAGGACAGTGGGGGTGTTTTACACTTCACAGGGTGTATCTGACTGTGGGTCATGATATACACAGTGTGTCAGTGAGTCTGTTAATATTAATCTGTGTTCTCTGTCAGTGTGTTAATATTGCTGAGGACAGTGGGGATGTTTTACACTTCACAGGGTGTATCTGACTGTGAGTCATGATGTGCACAGTGTGTCAGTGAGTGTGTTAATATTAATCTGTGTTCTCTGTCAGTGTGTTAATATTACTGAGGGCAGTGTTGGTGTTTTACACTTCACAGGGTGTATCTGACTGTGGGTCATGATGTACACAGTGTGTCAGTGAGTGTGTTAATATTAATCTGTGTTCTCTGTCAGTGTGTTAATATTACTGAGGACAGTGGGGGTGTTTTACACTTCACAGGGTGTATCTGACTGTGGGTCATGATGTACACAGTGTGTCAGTGAGTGTGTTAATATTAATCTGTGTTCTCTGTCAGTGTGTTAATATTACTGAGGACAGTGGGGGTGTTTTACACTTCACAGGGTGTATCTAACTGTGGGTCATGATATACACAGTGTGTCAGTGAGTGTGTTAATATTAATCTGTGTTCTCTGTCAGTGTGTTAATATTACTGAGGACAGTGGGGGTGTTTTACACTTCACAGGGTTTATCTGACTGTGGGTCATGATGTACACAGTGTGTCAGTGAGTGTGTTAATATTAATCTGTGTTCTCTGTCAGTGTGTTAATATTGCTGAGGACAGTGGGGGTGTTTTACACTTCACAAGGTGTATCTGACTGTGGGTCATGATATACACAGTGTGTCAGTGAGTGTGTTAATATTAATCTGTGTTCTCTGTCAGTGTGTTAATATTACTGAGGAAAGTGGGGGTGTTTTACACTTCACAGGGTGTATCTGACTGTGGGTCATGATATACACAGTGTGTCAGTGAGAGTGTTAATATTAATCTGTGTTCTCTGTCAGTGTGTTAATATTACTGAGGACAGTGGGGGTGTTTTACACTTCACAGGGTGTATCTGACTGTGGGTCATGATATACACAGTGTGTCAGTGAGTGTGTTAATATTAATCTGTGTTCTCTGTCAGTGTGTTAGTATTCCTGAGGACAGTGGGGGTGTTTTACACTTCACAGGGTGTATCTGACTGTGGGTCATGATATACACAGTGTGTCAGTGAGTGTGTTAATATTAATCTGTGTTCTCTGTCAGTGTGTTAATATTACTGAGGACAGTGGGGGTGTTTTACACTTCACAGGGTGTATCTGACTCTGGGTCATGATGTACACAGTGTGTCAGTGAGTGTGTAAATATTAATCTGTGTTCTCTGTCAGTGTGTTAATATTACTGAAGACAGTGGGGGTGTTTTACACTTCACAGGGTGTATCTGACTGTGGGTCATGATATACACAGTGTGTCAGTGAGTGTGTTAATATTAATCTGTGTTCTCTGTCACTGTGTTAATATTACTGAGGACAGTGGTGGTGTTTTACACTTCACAGGGTGTATCTGACAGTGGGTCATGATGTACACAGTGTGTCAGTGAGTGTGTTAATATTAATCTGTGTTCTCTGTCAGTGTGTTAATATTACTGAGGACAGTGGGGGTGTTTTACACTTCACAGGGTGTATCTGGCTGTGGGTCATGATATACACAGTGTGTCAGTGAGTGTGTTAATATTAATCTGTGTTCTCTGTCAGTGTGTTAATATTACTGAGGACAGTGGAGGTGTTTTACACTTCACAGGGTGTATCTGACTGTGGGTCATGATATACACAGTGTGTCAGTGAGTGTGTTAATATTAATCTGTGTTCTCAGTCAGTGTGTTAATATTCCTGAGGACAGTGGGGGTGTTTTACACTTCACAGGGTTTATCTGACTGTGAGTCATGATGTACACAGTGTGTCAGTGAGTGTGTTAATATTAATCTGTGTTCTCTGTCAGTGTGTTAATATTCCTGAGGACAGTGGGGGTGTTTTACACTTCACAGGGTGTATCTGGCTGTGGGTCATGATGGACACAGTGTGTCAGTGAGTGTGTTAATATTAATCTGTGTTCTCTGTCAGTGTGTTAATATTGCTGAGGACAGTGGGAATGTTTTACACTTCACCGGGTTTATCTGACTGTGGGTCATGATGTACACAGTGTGTCAGTGAGTGTGTTAATATTAATCTGTGTTCTCTGTCAGTGTGTTAATATTGCTGAGGACAGTGGGGGTGTTTTACACTTCACCGGGTGTATCTGGCTGCGAGTCATGATGTACACAGTGTGTCAGTGAGTGTGTTAATATTAATCTGTGTTCTCTGTCAGTGTGTTAATATTGCTGAGGACAGTGGGGGTGTTTTACACTTCACCGGGTGTATCTGGCTGTGAGTCATGATGTACACAGTGTGTCAGTGAGTGTGTTAATATTAATCTGTGTTCTCTGTCAGTGTGTTAATATTCCTGAGGACAGTGGGGGTGTTTTACACTTCACAGGGTGTATCTGACTGTGGATCATGATATACACAGTGTGTCAGTGAGTCTGTTAATATTAATCTGTGTTCTCTGTCAGTGTGTTAATATTGCTGAGGACAGTGGGGATGTTTTACACTTCACAGGGTGTATCTGACTGTGAGTCATGATGTACACAGTGTGTCAGTGAGTGTGTTAATATTAATCTGTGTTCTCTGTCAGTGTGTTAATATTACTGAGGACAGTGTGGGTGTTTTACACTTCACAGGGTGTATCTGACTGTGGGTCATGATGTACACAGTGTTTCAGTGAGTGTGTTAATATTAATCTGTGTTCTCTGTCAGTGTGTTAATATTACTGAGGACAGTGGGGGTGTTTTACACTTCACAGGGTGTATCTGACTGTGGGTCATGATGTACACAGTGTGTCAGTGAGTGTGTTAATATTAATCTGTGTTCTCCGTCAGTGTGTTAATATTACTGAGGACAGTGGGGGTGTTTTACACTTCACAAGGTGTATCTGACTGTGGGTCATGATATACACAGTGTGTCAGTGAGTGTGTTAATATTAATCTGTGTTCTCTGTCAGTGTGTTAATATTACTGAGGACAGTGGGGGTGTTTTACACTTCACAGGGTGTATCTGACTGTGGTCATGATATACACAGTGTGTCAGTGAGAGTGTTAATATTAATCTGTGTTCTCTGTCAGTGTGTTAATATTACTGACGACAGTGGGGGTGTTTTAAACTTCACAGGGTGTATCTGACTGTGGGTCATGATATACACAGTGTGTCAGTGAGTGTGTTAATATTAATCTGTGTTCTCTGTCAGTGTGTTAATATTACTGACGACAGTGGGGTTGTTTTACACTTCACAGGGTGTATCTGACTGTGGGTCATGATATACACAGTGTGTCAGTGAGTGTGTTAATATTAATCTGTGTTCTCTGTCAGTGTGTTAATATTACTGAGGACAGTGGTGGTGTTTTACACTTCACAGGGTGTATCTGACTGTGGGTCATGATGTACACAGTGTGTCAGTGAGTGTGTTAATATTAATCTGTGTTCTCTGTCAGTGTGTTAATATTACTGAGGACAGTGGGGGTGTTTTACACTTCACAGAGTGTATCTGACTGTGGGTCATGATATACACAGTGTGTCAGTGAGTGTGTTAATATTAATCTGTGTTCTCTGTCAGTGTGTTAATATTACTGAGGACAGTGGGGGTGTTTTACGCTTCACAGGGTGTTTCTGACTGTGGGTCATGATGTACACAGTGTGTCAGTGAGTTTGTTAATATTAATCTGTGTTCTCTGTCAGTGTGTTAATATTGCTGAGGACAGTGGGGATGTTTTACACTTCACAGGGTGTATCTGACTGTGGGTCATGATATACACAGTGTGTCAGTGAGTGTGTTAATATTAATCTGTGTTCTCTGTCATTGTGTTAATATTAATGAGGACAGTGGGGGTGTTTTACACTTCACAGGGTGTATCTGACTGTGAGTCATGATGTACACAGTGTGTCAGTGAGTGTGTTAATATTAATCTGTGTTCTCTGTCAGTGTGTTAATATTCCTGAGGACAGTGGGGGTGTTTTACACTTCACAGGGTGTATCTGACTGTGGGTCATGATATACACAGTGTGTCAGTGAGTCTGTTAATATTAATCTGTGTTCTCTGTCAGTGTGTTAATATTGCTGAGGACAGTGGGGATGTTTTACACTTCACAGGGTGTATCTGACTGTGAGTCATGATGTGCACAGTGTGTCAGTGAGTGTGTTAATATTAATCTGTGTTCTCTGTCAATGTGTTAATATTACTGAGGACAGTGTGGGTGTTTTACACTTCACAGGGTGTATCTGACAGTGGGTCATGATGTACACAGTGTGTCAGTGAGTGTGTTAATATTAATCTGTGTTCTCTGTCAGTGTGTTAATATTACTGAGGACAGTGGGGGTGTTTTACACTTCACAGGGTGTATCTGACTGTGGGTCATGATGTACACAGTGTGTCAGTGAGTGTGTTAATATTAATCTGTGTTCTCTGTCAGTGTGTTAATATTCCTGAGGACAGTGGGGGTGTTTTACACTTCACAGGGTGTATCTAACTGTGGGTCATGATATACACAGTGTGTCAGTGAGTGTGTTAATATTAATCTGTGTTCTCTGTCAGTGTGTTAATATTACTGAGGACAGTGGGGGTGTTTTGCACTTCACAGGGTGTATCTGACTGTGGATCATGATGTACACAGTGTGTCAGTGAGTGTGTTAATATTAATCTGTGTTCTCTGTCAGTGTGTTAATATTGCTGAGGACAGTGGGGGTGTTTTACACTTCACAAGGTGTATCTGACTGTGGGTCATGATATACACAGTGTTTCAGTGAGTGTGTTAATATTAATCTGTGTTCTCTGTCAGTGTGTTAATATTACTGAGGACAGTGGGGGTGTTTTACACTTCACAGGGTGTATCTGACTGTGGGTCATGATATACACAGTGTGTCAGTGAGAGTGTTAATATTAATCTGTGTTCTCTGTCAGTGTGTTAATATTACTGAGGACAGTGGGGGTGTTTTACACTTCACAGGGTGTTTCTGACTGTGGGTCATGATGTACACAGTGTGTCAGTGAGTTTGTTAATATTAATCTGTGTTCTCTGTCAGTGTGTTAATATTGCTGAGGACAGTGGGGATGTTTTACACTTCACAGGGTGTATCTGACTGTGGGTCATGATATACACAGTGTGTCAGTGAGTGTGTTAATATTAATCTGTGTTCTCTGTCATTGTGTTAATATTAATGAGGACAGTGGGGGTGTTTTACACTTCACAGGGTGT
Organism: Heterodontus francisci; assembly: GCF_036365525.1. Taxonomy (NCBI): domain Eukaryota; kingdom Metazoa; phylum Chordata; class Chondrichthyes; order Heterodontiformes; family Heterodontidae; genus Heterodontus; species Heterodontus francisci. Next base: position 443,973 of record NW_027141342.1, on the reverse strand, counting down.
ATCTGACTGTGAGTCATGATGTACACAGTGTGTCAGTGAGTGTGTTAATATTAATCTGTGTTCTCTGTCAGTGTGTTAATATTCCTGAGGACAGTGGGGGTGTTTTACACTTCACAGGGTGTATCTGACTGTGGGTCGTGATATACACAGTGTGTCAGTGAGTCTGTTAATATTAATCTGTGTTCTCTGTCAGTGTGTTAATATTGCTGAGGACAGTGGGGATGTTTTACACTTCACAGGGTGTATCTGACTGTGAGTCATGATGTGCACAGTGTGTCAGTGAGTGTGTTAATATTAATCTGTGTTCTCTGTCAATGTGTTAATATTACTGAGGACAGTGTGGGTGTTTTACACTTCACAGGGTGTATCTGACTGTGGGTCATGATGTACACAGTGTGTCAGTGAGTGTGTTAATATTAATCTGTGTTCTCTGTCAGTGTGTTAATATTACTGAGGACAGTGGGGGTGTTTTACACTTCACAGGGTGTATCTGACTGTGGGTCATGATGTACACAGTGTGTCAGTGAGTGTGTTAATATTAATCTGTGTTCTCTGTCAGTGTGTTAATATTCCTGAGGACAGTGGGGGTGTTTTACACTTCACAGGGTGTATCTAACTGTGGGTCATGATATACACAGTGTGTCAGTGAGTGTGTTAATATTAATCTGTGTTCTCTGTCAGTGTGTTAATATTACTGAGGACAGTGGGGGTGTTTTACACTTCACAGGGTGTATCTGACTGTGGGTCATGATATACACAGTGTGTCAGTGAGTGTGTTAATATTAATCTGTGTTCTCTGTCACTGTGTTAATATTACTGAGGACAGTGGTGGTGCTTTACACTTCACAGGGTGTATCTGACTGTGGGTCATGATGTACACAGTGTGTCAGTGAGTGTGTTAATATTAATCTGTGTTCTCTGTCAGTGTGTTAATATTACTGAGGACCGTGGGGATGTTTTACACTTCACCGGGTGTATCTGACTGTGGGTCATGATATACACAGTGTGTCAGTGAGTGTGTTAATATTAATCTGTGTTCTCTGTCAGTGTGTTAATATTACTGAGGACAGTGGGGGTGTTTTACACTTCACAGGGTGTATCTGACTCTGGGTCTTGATATACACGGTGAGTCAGTGAGTGTGTTAATATTGATCTGTGTTCTCTGTCAGTGTGTTAATATTACTGAGGACAGTGGAGGTGTTTTACACTTCACAGGGTGTATCTGACTGTGGGTCATGATATACACAGTGTGTCAGTGAGTTTGTTAATATTAATCTGTGTTCTCTGTCAGTGTGTTAATATTACTGAGGACAGTGGGGGTGTTTTACACTTCACAGGGTGTATCTGGCTGTGGGTCATGATATACACAGTGTGTCAGTGAGTGTGTTAATATTAAACTGTGTTCTCTGTCAGTGTGTTAATATTACTGAGGACAGTGGGGGTGTTTTACACTTCACCGGGTGTATCTGACTGTGGGTCATGATATACACAGTGTGTCAGTGAGTGTGTTAATATTAATCTGTGTTCTCTGTCAGTGTGCTAATATTACTGAGGACAGTGGGCGTGTTTTACACTTCACAGGATGTATCTGACTGTGGGTCATGATATACACAGTGTGTCAGTGAGTGTGTTAATATTAATCTGTGTTCTCTGTCAGTGTGTTAATATTGCTGAGGACAGTGGGGGTGTTTTACACTTCACAGGGTGTATCTGACTGTGGGTCATGATATACACAGTGTGTCAGTGAGTGTGTTAATATTAATCTGTGTTCTCTGTCAGTGTGTTAATATTCCTGAGGACAGTGGGGGTGTTTTACACTTCACAGGGTGTATCTGACTGTGAGTCATGATGTACACAGTGTGTCAGTGAGTGTGTTAATATTAATCTGTGTTCTCTGTCAGTGTGTTAATATTACTGAGGACAGTGGGGGTGTTTTACACTTCACAGGGTGTATCTGACTGTGGGTCATGATATACACAGTGTGTCAGTGAGTGTGTTAATATTAATCTGTGTTCTCTGTCAGTGTGTTAATATTACTGAGGACAGTGGGGATGTTTTACACTTCACAGGGTATATCTGACTCTGGGTCATGATGTACACAGTGTGTCAGTGAGTGTGTTAATATTAATCTGTGTTCTCTGTCAGTGTGTTAATATTCCTGAGGACAGTGGGGGTGTTTTACACTTCACAGAGTGTATCTGACTGTGGGTCATGATATACACAGTGTGTCAGTGAGTGTGTTAATATTAATCTGTGTTCTCTGTCAGTGTGTTAATATTACTGAGGACAGTGGGGGTGTTTTACACTTCACAGGGTGTATCTGACTGTGGGTCATGATATACACAGTGTGTCAGTGAGTGTGTTAATATTAATCTGTGTTCTCTGTCAGTGTGTTAATATTGCTGAGGACAGTGGGGATGTTTTACACTTCACAGGGTGTATCTGACTGTGAGTCATGATGTGCACAGTGTGTCAGTGAGTGTGTTAATATTAATCTGTGTTCTCTGTCAATGTGTTAATATTACTGAGGACAGTGTGGGTGTTTTACACTTCACAGGGTGTATCTGACAGTGGGTCATTATGTACACAGTGTGTCAGTGAGTGTGTTAATATTAATCTGTGTTCTCTGTCAGTGTGTTAATATTACTGAGGACAGTGGGGGTGTTTTACACTTCACAGGGTGTATCTGACTGTGGGTCATGATGTACACAGTGTGTCAGTGAGTGTGTTAATATTAATCTGTGTTCTCTGTCAGTGTGTTAATATTCCTGAGGACAGTGGGGGTGTTTTACACTTCACAGGGTGTATCTAACTGTGGGTCATGATATACACAGTGTGTCAGTGAGTGTGTTAATATTAATCTGTGTTCTCTGTCAGTGTGTTAATATTACTGAGGACAGTGGGGGTGTTTTGCACTTCACAGGGTGTATCTGACTGTGGATCATGATGTACACAGTGTGTCAGTGAGTGTGTTAATATTAATCTGTGTTCTCTGTCAGTGTGTTAATATTGCTGAGGACAGTGGGGGTGTTTTACACTTCACAAGGTGTATCTGACTGTGGGTCATGATATACACAGTGTTTCAGTGAGTGTGTTAATATTAATCTGTGTTCTCTGTCAGTGTGTTAATATTACTGAGGACAGTGGGGGTGTTTTACACTTCACAGTGTGTATCTGACTGTGGGTCATGATATACACAGTGTGTCAGTGAGAGTGTTAATATTAATCTGTGTTCTCTGTCAGTGTGTTAATATTACTGAGGACAGTGGGGGTGTTTTACACTTCACAGGGTGTTTCTGACTGTGGGTCATGATGTACACAGTGTGTCAGTGAGTTTGTTAATATTAATCTGTGTTCTCTGTCAGTGTGTTAATATTGCTGAGGACAGTGGGGATGTTTTACACTTCACAGGGTGTATCTGACTGTGGGTCATGATATACACAGTGTGTCAGTGAGTGTGTTAATATTAATCTGTGTTCTCTGTCATTGTGTTAATATTAATGAGGACAGTGGGGGTGTTTTACACTTCACAGGGTGTATCTGACTGTGAGTCATGATGTACACAGTGTGTCAGTGAGTGTGTTAATATTAATCTGTGTTCTCTGTCAGTGTGTTAATATTCCTGAGGACAGTGGGGGTGTTTTACACTTCACAGGGTGTATCTGACTGTGGGTCATGATATACACAGTGTGTCAGTGAGTCTGTTAATATTAATCTGTGTTCTCTGTCAGTGTGTTAATATTGCTGAGGACAGTGGGGATGTTTTACACTTCACAGGGTGTATCTGACTGTGAGTCATGATGTGCACAGTGTGTCAGTGAGTGTGTTAATATTAATCTGTGTTCTCTGTCAATGTGTTAATATTACTGAGGACAGTGTGGGTGTTTTACACTTCACAGGGTGTATCTGACTGTGGGTCATGATGTACACAGTGTGTCAGTGAGTGTGTTAATATTAATCTGTGTTCTCTGTCAGTGTGTTAATATTACTGAGGACAGTGGGGGTGTTTTACACTTCACAGGGTGTATCTGACTGTGGGTCATGATGTACACAGTGTGTCAGTGAGTGTGTTAATATTAATCTGTGTTCTCTGTCAGTGTGTTAATATTCCTGAGGACAGTGGGGGTGTTTTACACTTCACAGGGTGTATCTAACTGTGGGTCATGATATACACAGTGTGTCAGTGAGTGTGTTAATATTAATCTGTGTTCTCTGTCAGTGTGTTAATATTACTGAGGACAGTGGGGGTGTTTTACACTTCACAGGGTGTATCTGACTGTGGGTCATGATATACACAGTGTGTCAGTGAGTGTGTTAATATTAATCTGTGTTCTCTGTCACTGTGTTAATATTACTGAGGACAGTGGTGGTGCTTTACACTTCACAGGGTGTATCTGACTGTGGGTCATGATGTACACAGTGTGTCAGTGAGTGTGTTAATATTAATCTGTGTTCTCTGTCAGTGTGTTAATATTACTGAGGACAGTGGGGATGTTTTACACTTCACCGGGTGTATCTGACTGTGGGTCATGATATACACAGTGTGTCAGTGAGTGTGTTAATATTAATCTGTGTTCTCTGTCAGTGTGTTAATATTACTGAGGACAGTGGGGGTGTTTTACACTTCACAGGGTGTATCTGACTCTGGGTCTTGATATACACGGTGAGTCAGTGAGTGTGTTAATATTGATCTGTGTTCTCTGTCAGTGTGTTAATATTACTGAGGACAGTGGAGGTGTTTTACACTTCACAGGGTGTATCTGACTGTGGGTCATGATATACACAGTGTGTCAGTGAGTTTGTTAATATTAATCTGTGTTCTCTGTCAGTGTGTTAATATTACTGAGGACAGTGGGGGTGTTTTACACTTCACAGGGTGTATCTGGCTGTGGGTCATGATATACACAGTGTGTCAGTGAGTGTGTTAATATTAAACTGTGTTCTCTGTCAGTGTGTTAATATTACTGAGGACAGTGGGGGTGTTTTACACTTCACCGGGTGTATCTGACTGTGGGTCATGATATACACAGTGTGTCAGTGAGTGTGTTAATATTAATCTGTGTTCTCTGTCAGTGTGCTAATATTACTGAGGACAGTGGGCGTGTTTTACACTTCACAGGATGTATCTGACTGTGGGTCATGATATACACAGTGTGTCAGTGAGTGTGTTAATATTAATCTGTGTTCTCTGTCAGTGTGTTAATATTGCTGAGGACAGTGGGGGTGTTTTACACTTCACAGGGTGTATCTGACTGTGGGTCATGATATACACAGTGTGTCAGTGAGTGTGTTAATATTAATCTGTGTTCTCTGTCAGTGTGTTAATATTCCTGAGGACAGTGGGGGTGTTTTACACTTCACAGGGTGTATCTGACTGTGAGTCATGATGTACACAGTGTGTCAGTGAGTGTGTTAATATTAATCTGTGTTCTCTGTCAGTGTGTTAATATTACTGAGGACAGTGGGGGTGTTTTACACTTCACAGGGTGTATCTGACTGTGGGTCATGATATACACAGTGTGTCAGTGAGTGTGTTAATATTAATCTGTGTTCTCTGTCAGTGTGTTAATATTACTGAGGACAGTGGGGATGTTTTACACTTCACAGGGTGTATCTGACTCTGGGTCATGATGTACACAGTGTGTCAGTGAGTGTGTTAATATTAATCTGTGTTCTCTGTCAGTGTGTTAATATTCCTGAGGACAGTGGGGGTGTTTTACACTTCACAGAGTGTATCTGACTGTGGGTCATGATATACACAGTGTGTCAGTGAGTGTGTTAATATTAATCTGTGTTCTCTGTCAGTGTGTTAATATTACTGAGGACAGTGGGGGTGTTTTACACTTCACAGGGTGTATCTGACTGTGGGTCATGATATACACAGTGTGTCAGTGAGTGTGTTAATATTAATCTGTTGTCTCTGTCAGTGTGTTAATATTACTGAGGACAGTGGGGGTGTTTTACACTTCACAGGGTTTATCTGACTGTGGGTCATGATATACACAGTGTGTCAGTGAGTGTGTTAATATTAATCTGTGTTCTCTGTCAGTGTGTTAATATTCCTGAGGACAGTGGGGGTGTTTTACACTTCACAGGGTGTATCTGACAGTGGGTCATGATATACACAGTGTGTCAGTGAGTGTGTTCATATTAATCTGTGTTCTCTGTCAGTGTGTTAATATTCCTGAGGACAGTGGGGGTGTTTTACACTTCACAGGGTGTATCTGACTGTGGGTCATGATATACACAGTGTGTCAGTGAGTGTGTTAATATTAATCTGTGTTCTCTGTCAGTGTGTTAATATTCCTGAGGACAGTGGGGGTGTTTTACACTTCACAGGGTGTATCTGACTGTGGGTCATGATGTACACAGTGTGTCAGTGAGTGTGTTAATATTAATCTGTGTTCTCTGTCAGTGTGTTAATATTCCTGAGGACAGTGGGGGTGTTTTACACTTCACAGGGTTTATCTGACTGTGGGTCATGATGTACACAGTGTGTCAGTGAGTGTGTTAATATTAATCTGTGTTCTCTGTCAGTGTGTTAATATTACTGAGGACAGTGGGGGTGTTTTACACTTCACAGGGTGTATCTGACTGTGGGTCATGCTATACACAGTGTGTCAGTGAGTGTGTTATTATTAATCTGTGTTCTCTGTCAGTGTGTTAATATTACTGAGGACAGTGGGGGTGTTTTACACTTCACAGGGTTTATCTGACTGTGGGTCATGATGTACACAGTGTGTCAGTGAGTGTGTTAATATTAATCTGTGTTCTCTGTCAGTGTGTTAATATTGCTGAGGACAGTGGGGGTGTTTTACACTTTACAGGATGTATCTGACTGTGGGTCATGATATACACAGTGTGTCAGTGAGTGTGTTAATATTAATCTGTGTTCTCTGTCAGTGTGTTAATATTACTGAGGACAGTGGGGATGTTTTACACTTCACAGGGTTTATCTGACTGTGGGTCATGATATACACAGTGTGTCAGTGAGTGTGTTAATATTAATCTGTGTTCTCTGTCAGTGTGTTAATATTCCTGAGGACAGTGGGGGTGTTTTCCACTTCACAGGGTGTATCTGACTGTGGGTCATGACATACACAGTGTGTCAGTGAGTGTGTTAATATTAATCTGTGTTCTCTGTCAGTGTGTTAATATTACTGAGGACAGTGGGGGTGTTTTACACTTCACAAGGTGTATCTGACTGTGGGTCATGATATACACAGTGTGTCAGTGAGTGTGTTAATATTAATCTGTGTTCTCTGTCAGTGTGTTAATATTACTGAGGACAGTGGGGGTGTTTTACACTTCACAGGGTGTATCTGACTGTGGGTCATGATATACACAGTGTGTCAGTGAGAGTGTTAATATTAATCTGTGTTCTCTGTCAGTGTGTTAATATTACTGAGGACAGTGGGGGTGTTTTACACTTCACAGGGTGTTTCTGACTGTGGGTCATGATGTACACAGTGTGTCAGTGAGTTTGTTAATATTAATCTGTGTTCTCTGTCAGTGTGTTAATATTGCTGAGGACAGTGGGGATGTTTTACACTTCACAGGGTGTATCTGACTGTGGGTCATGATATACACAGTGTGTCAGTGAGTGTGTTAATATTAATCTGTGTTCTCTGTCATTGTGTTAATATTAATGAGGACAGTGGGGGTGTTTTACACTTCACAGGGTGTATCTGACTGTGAGTCATGATGTACACAGTGTGTCAGTGAGTGTGTTAATATTAATCTGTGTTCTCTGTCAGTGTGTTAATATTCCTGAGGACAGTGGGGGTGTTTTACACTTCACAGGGTGTATCTGACTGTGGGTCATGATATACACAGTGTGTCAGTGAGTCTGTTAATATTAATCTGTGTTCTCTGTCAGTGTGTTAATATTGCTGAGGACAGTGGGGATGTTTTACACTTCACAGGGTGTATCTGACTGTGAGTCATGATGTGCACAGTGTGTCAGTGAGTGTGTTAATATTAATCTGTGTTCTCTGTCAATGTGTTAATATTACTGAGGACAGTGTGGGTGTTTTACACTTCACAGGGTGTATCTGACTGTGGGTCATGATGTACACAGTGTGTCAGTGAGTGTGTTAATATTAATCTGTGTTCTCTGTCAGTGTGTTAATATTACTGAGGACAGTGGGGGTGTTTTACACTTCACAGGGTGTATCTGACTGTGGGTCATGATGTACACAGTGTGTCAGTGAGTGTGTTAATATTAATCTGTGTTCTCTGTCAGTGTGTTAATATTCCTGAGGACAGTGGGGGTGTTTTACACTTCACAGGGTGTATCTAACTGTGGGTCATGATATACACAGTGTGTCAGTGAGTGTGTTAATATTAATCTGTGTTCTCTGTCAGTGTGTTAATATTACTGAGGACAGTGGGGGTGTTTTACACTTCACAGGGTGTATCTGACTGTGGGTCATGATATACACAGTGTGTCAGTGAGTGTGTTAATATTAATCTGTGTTCTCTGTCACTGTGTTAATATTACTGAGGACAGTGGTGGTGCTTTACACTTCACAGGGTGTATCTGACTGTGGGTCATGATGTACACAGTGTGTCAGTGAGTGTGTTAATATTAATCTGTGTTCTCTGTCAGTGTGTTAATATTACTGAGGACAGTGGGGATGTTTTACACTTCACCGGGTGTATCTGACTGTGGGTCATGATATACACAGTGTGTCAGTGAGTGTGTTAATATTAATCTGTGTTCTCTGTCAGTGTGTTAATATTACTGAGGACAGTGGGGGTGTTTTACACTTCACAGGGTGTATCTGACTCTGGGTCTTGATATACACGGTGAGTCAGTGAGTGTGTTAATATTGATCTGTGTTCTCTGTCAGTGTGTTAATATTACTGAGGACAGTGGAGGTGTTTTACACTTCACAGGGTGTATCTGACTGTGGGTCATGATATACACAGTGTGTCAGTGAGTTTGTTAATATTAATCTGTGTTCTCTGTCAGTGTGTTAATATTACTGAGGACAGTGGGGGTGTTTTACACTTCACAGGGTGTATCTGGCTGTGGGTCATGATATACACAGTGTGTCAGTGAGTGTGTTAATATTAAACTGTGTTCTCTGTCAGTGTGTTAATATTACTGAGGACAGTGGGGGTGTTTTACACTTCACCGGGTGTATCTGACTGTGGGTCATGATATACACAGTGTGTCAGTGAGTGTGTTAATATTAATCTGTGTTCTCTGTCAGTGTGCTAATATTACTGAGGACAGTGGGCGTGTTTTACACTTCACAGGATGTATCTGACTGTGGGTCATGATATACACAGTGTGTCAGTGAGTGTGTTAATATTAATCTGTGTTCTCTGTTAGTGTGTTAATATTGCTGAGGACAGTGGGGGTGTTTTACACTTCACAGGGTGTATCTGACTGTGGGTCATGATATACACAGTGTGTCAGTGAGTGTGTTAATATTAATCTGTGTTCTCTGTCAGTGTGTTAATATTCCTGAGGACAGTGGGGGTGTTTTACACTTCACAGGGTGTATCTGACTGTGAGTCATGATGTACACAGTGTGTCAGTGAGTGTGTTAATATTAATCTGTGTTCTCTGTCAGTGTGTTAATATTACTGAGGACAGTGGGGGTGTTTTACACTTCACAGGGTGTATCTGACTGTGGGTCATGATATACACAGTGTGTCAGTGAGTGTGTTAATATTAATCTGTGTTCTCTGTCAGTGTGTTAATATTACTGAGGACAGTGGGGATGTTTTACACTTCACAGGGTGTATCTGACTCTGGGTCATGATGTACACAGTGTGTCAGTGAGTGTGTTAATATTAATCTGTGTTCTCTGTCAGTGTGTTAATATTCCTGAGGACAGTGGGGGTGTTTTACACTTCACAGAGTGTATCTGACTGTGGGTCATGATATACACCATGTGTCAGTGAGTGTGTTAATATTAATCTGTGTTCTCTGTCAGTGTGTTAATATTACTGAGGACAGTGGGGGTGTTTTACACTTCACAGGGTGTATCTGACTGTGGGTCATGATATACACAGTGTGTCAGTGAGTGTGTTAATATTAATCTGTTGTCTCTGTCAGTGTGTTAATATTACTGAGGACAGTGGGGGTGTTTTACACTTCACAGGGTTTATCTGACTGTGGGTCATGATATACACAGTGTGTCAGTGAGTGTGTTAATATTAATCTGTGTTCTCTGTCAGTGTGTTAATATTCCTGAGGACAGTGGGGGTGTTTTACACTTCACAGGGTGTATCTGACAGTGGGTCATGATATACACAGTGTGTCAGTGAGTGTGTTCATATTAATCTGTGTTCTCTGTCAGTGTGTTAATATTCCTGAGGACAGTGGGGGTGTTTTACACTTCACAGGGTGTATCTGACTGTGGGTCATGATATACACAGTGTGTCAGTGAGTGTGTTAATATTAATCTGTGTTCTCTGTCAGTGTGTTAATATTCCTGAGGACAGTGGGGGTGTTTTACACTTCACAGGGTGTATCTGACTGTGGGTCATGATGTACACAGTGTGTCAGTGAGTGTGTTAATATTAATCTGTGTTCTCTGTCAGTGTGTTAATATTCCTGAGGACAGTGGGGGTGTTTTACACTTCACAGGGTTTATCTGACTGTGGGTCATGATGTACACAGTGTGTCAGTGAGTGTGTTAATATTAATCTGTGTTCTCTGTCAGTGTGTTAATATTACTGAGGACAGTGGGGGTGTTTTACACTTCACAGGGTGTATCTGACTGTGGGTCATGCTATACACAGTGTGTCAGTGAGTGTGTTATTATTAATCTGTGTTCTCTGTCAGTGTGTTAATATTACTGAGGACAGTGGGGGTGTTTTACACTTCACAGGGTTTATCTGACTGTGGGTCATGATGTACACAGTGTGTCAGTGAGTGTGTTAATATTAATCTGTGTTCTCTGTCAGTGTGTTAATATTGCTGAGGACAGTGGGGATGTTTTACACTTCACAGGGTGTATCTGACTGTGGGTCATGATATACACAGTGTGTCAGTGAGTGTGTTAATATTAATCTGTGTTCTCTGTCATTGTGTTAATATTAATGAGGACAGTGGGGGTGTTTTACACTTCACAGGGTGTATCTGACTGTGAGTCATGATGTACACAGTGTGTCAGTGAGTGTGTTAATATTAATCTGTGTTCTCTGTCAGTGTGTTAATATTCCTGAGGACAGTGGGGGTGTTTTACACTTCACAGGGTGTATCTGACTGTGGGTCATGATATACACAGTGTGTCAGTGAGTCTGTTAATATTAATCTGTGTTCTCTGTCAGTGTGTTAATATTGCTGAGGACAGTGGGGATGTTTTACACTTCACAGGGTGTATCTGACTGTGAGTCATGATGTGCACAGTGTGTCAGTGAGTGTGTTAATATTAATCTGTGTTCTCTGTCAATGTGTTAATATTACTGAGGACAGTGTGGGTGTTTTACACTTCACAGGGTGTATCTGACTGTGGGTCATGATGTACACAGTGTGTCAGTGAGTGTGTTAATATTAATCTGTGTTCTCTGTCAGTGTGTTAATATTACTGAGGACAGTGGGGGTGTTTTACACTTCACAGGGTGTATCTGACTGTGGGTCATGATGTACACAGTGTGTCAGTGAGTGTGTTAATATTAATCTGTGTTCTCTGTCAGTGTGTTAATATTCCTGAGGACAGTGGGGGTGTTTTACACTTCACAGGGTGTATCTAACTGTGGGTCATGATATACACAGTGTGTCAGTGAGTGTGTTAATATTAATCTGTGTTCTCTGTCAGTGTGTTAATATTACTGAGGACAGTGGGGGTGTTTTACACTTCACAGGGTGTATCTGACTGTGGGTCATGATATACACAGTGTGTCAGTGAGTGTGTTAATATTAATCTGTGTTCTCTGTCACTGTGTTAATATTACTGAGGACAGTGGTGGTGCTTTACACTTCACAGGGTGTATCTGACTGTGGGTCATGATGTACACAGTGTGTCAGTGAGTGTGTTAATATTAATCTGTGTTCTCTGTCAGTGTGTTAATATTACTGAGGACAGTGGGGATGTTTTACACTTCACCGGGTGTATCTGACTGTGGGTCATGATATACACAGTGTGTCAGTGAGTGTGTTAATATTAATCTGTGTTCTCTGTCAGTGTGTTAATATTACTGAGGACAGTGGGGGTGTTTTACACTTCACAGGGTGTATCTGACTCTGGGTCTTGATATACACGGTGAGTCAGTGAGTGTGTTAATATTGATCTGTGTTCTCTGTCAGTGTGTTAATATTACTGAGGACAGTGGAGGTGTTTTACACTTCACAGGGTGTATCTGACTGTGGGTCATGATATACACAGTGTGTCAGTGAGTTTGTTAATATTAATCTGTGTTCTCTGTCAGTGTGTTAATATTACTGAGGACAGTGGGGGTGTTTTACACTTCACAGGGTGTATCTGGCTGTGGGTCATGATATACACAGTGTGTCAGTGAGTGTGTTAATATTAAACTGTGTTCTCTGTCAGTGTGTTAATATTACTGAGGACAGTGGGGGTGTTTTACACTTCACCGGGTGTATCTGACTGTGGGTCATGATATACACAGTGTGTCAGTGAGTGTGTTAATATTAATCTGTGTTCTCTGTCAGTGTGCTAATATTACTGAGGACAGTGGGCGTGTTTTACACTTCACAGGATGTATCTGACTGTGGGTCATGATATACACAGTGTGTCAGTGAGTGTGTTAATATTAATCTGTGTTCTCTGTCAGTGTGTTAATATTGCTGAGGACAGTGGGGGTGTTTTACACTTCACAGGGTGTATCTGACTGTGGGTCATGATATACACAGTGTGTCAGTGAGTGTGTTAATATTAATCTGTGTTCTCTGTCAGTGTGTTAATATTCCTGAGGACAGTGGGGGTGTTTTACACTTCACAGGGTGTATCTGACTGTGAGTCATGATGTACACAGTGTGTCAGTGAGTGTGTTAATATTAATCTGTGTTCTCTGTCAGTGTGTTAATATTACTGAGGACAGTGGGGGTGTTTTACACTTCACAGGGTGTATCTGACTGTGGGTCATGATATACACAGTGTGTCAGTGAGTGTGTTAATATTAATCTGTGTTCTCTGTCAGTGTGTTAATATTACTGAGGACAGTGGGGATGTTTTACACTTCACAGGGTGTATCTGACTCTGGGTCATGATGTACACAGTGTGTCAGTGAGTGTGTTAATATTAATCTGTGTTCTCTGTCAGTGTGTTAATATTCCTGAGGACAGTGGGGGTGTTTTACACTTCACAGAGTGTATCTGACTGTGGGTCATGATATACACAGTGTGTCAGTGAGTGTGTTAATATTAATCTGTGTTCTCTGTCAGTGTGTTAATATTACTGAGGACAGTGGGGGTGTTTTACACTTCACAGGGTGTATCTGACTGTGGGTCATGATATACACAGTGTGTCAGTGAGTGTGTTAATATTAATCTGTTGTCTCTGTCAGTGTGTTAATATTACTGAGGACAGTGGGGGTGTTTTACACTTCACAGGGTTTATCTGACTGTGGGTCATGATATACACAGTGTGTCAGTGAGTGTGTTAATATTAATCTGTGTTCTCTGTCAGTGTGTTAATATTCCTGAGGACAGTGGGGGTGTTTTACACTTCACAGGGTGTATCTGACAGTGGGTCATGATATACACAGTGTGTCAGTGAGTGTGTTCATATTAATCTGTGTTCTCTGTCAGTGTGTTAATATTCCTGAGGACAGTGGGGGTGTTTTACACTTCACAGGGTGTATCTGACTGTGGGTCATGATATACACAGTGTGTCAGTGAGTGTGTTAATATTAATCTGTGTTCTCTGTCAGTGTGTTAATATTCCTGAGGACAGTGGGGGTGTTTTACACTTCACAGGGTGTATCTGACTGTGGGTCATGATGTACACAGTGTGTCAGTGAGTGTGTTAATATTAATCTGTGTTCTCTGTCAGTGTGTTAATATTCCTGAGGACAGTGGGGGTGTTTTACACTTCACAGGGTTTATCTGACTGTGGGTCATGATGTACACAGTGTGTCAGTGAGTGTGTTAATATTAATCTGTGTTCTCTGTCAGTGTGTTAATATTACTGAGGACAGTGGGGGTGTTTTACACTTCACAGGGTGTATCTGACTGTGGGTCATGCTATACACAGTGTGTCAGTGAGTGTGTTATTATTAATCTGTGTTCTCTGTCAGTGTGTTAATATTACTGAGGACAGTGGGGGTGTTTTACACTTCACAGGGTTTATCTGACTGTGGGTCATGATGTACACAGTGTGTCAGTGAGTGTGTTAATATTAATCTGTGTTCTCTGTCAGTGTGTTAATATTGCTGAGGACAGTGGGGGTGTTTTACACTTTACAGGATGTATCTGACTGTGGGTCATGATATACACAGTGTGTCAGTGAGTGTGTTAATATTAATCTGTGTTCTCTGTCAGTGTGTTAATATTACTGAGGACAGTGGGGATGTTTTACACTTCACAGGGTTTATCTGACTGTGGGTCATGATATACACAGTGTGTCAGTGAGTGTGTTAATATTAATCTGTGTTCTCTGTCAGTGTGTTAATATTCCTGAGGACAGTGGGGGTGTTTTCCACTTCACAGGGTGTATCTGACTGTGGGTCATGACATACACAGTGTGTCAGTGAGTGTGTTAATATTAATCTGTGTTCTCTGTCAGTGTGTTAATATTACTGAGGACAGTGGGGGTGTTTTACACTTCACAGGGTATATCTGACTGTGGGTCATGATATACACAGTGTGTCAGTGAGTGTGTTAATATTAATCTGTGTTCGCTGTCAGTGTGTTAATATTACTGAGGACAGTGGGGGTGTTTTACACTTCACCGGGTGTATCTGACTGTGAGTCATGATGTACACAGTGTGTAAGTGAGTGTGTTAATATTAATCTGTGTTCTCTGTCAGTGTGTTAATATTACTGAGGACAGTGGGGGTGTTTTACACTTCACAGGGTGTATCTGACTGTGGGTCATGATATACACAGTGTGTCAGTGAGTGTGTTAATATTAATCTGTGTTCTCTGTCAGTGTGTTAATATTACTGAGGACAGTGGGGGTGTTTTACACTTCACAGGGTTTATCTGACTGTGGGTCATGATGTGCACAGTGTGTCAGTGAGTGTGTTAATATTAATTTGTGTTCTCTGTCAGTGTGTTAATATTACTGAGGACAGTGGTGGTGTTTTACACTTCACAGGGTGTATCTGACTGTGGGTCATGATATACACAGTGTGTCAGTGAGTGTGTTAATATTAATCTGTGTTCTCTGTCAGTGTGTTAATGTTCCTGAGGACAGTGGGGGTGTTTTACACTTCACAGGGTGTATCTGACTGTGGGTCATGATATACACAGTGTGTCAGTGAGTGTGTTAATATTAATCTGTGTTCTCTGTCAGTGTGTTAATATTACTGAGGACAGTGGGGGTGTTTTACACTTCACAGGGTGTATCTGACTCTGGGTCATGATATACACAGTGTGTCAGTGAGTGTGTTAATATTAATCTGTGTTCTCTGTCAGTGTGTTAATATTACTGAGGACAGTGGGGGTGTTTTACACTTCACAGGGTTTATCTGACTGTGGGTCATGAAATACACAGTGTGTCAATGAGTTTGTTAATATTAATCTGTGTTCACTGTCAGTGTGTTAATATTACTGAGGGCAGTGGGAATGTTTTACACTTCACAGGGTGTATCTGACTGTGGGTCATGATATACACAGTGTGTCAGTGAGTGTGTTAATATTAATCTGTGTTCTCTGTCAGTGTGTTAATATTACTGAGGACAGTGGGGGTGTTTTACACTTCACAGGGTGTATCTGACTGTGGGTCATGATATACACAGTGTGTCAGTGAATGTGTTAATATTAATCTGTGTTCTCTGTCAGTGTGTTAATATTCCTGAGGACAGTGGGGGTGTTTTACACTTCACAGGGTGTATCTGACTCTGGGTCATGATATACACAGTGTGTCAGTGAGTGTGTTAATATTAATCTGTGTTCTCTGTCAGTGTGTTAATATTCCTGTGGACAGTGGGGGTGTTTTACACTACACAGGGTGTATCTGACTGTGGGTGATGATATACACAGTGTGTCAGTGAGTGTGTTAATATTAATCTGTGTTCCCTGTCAGTGTGTTAATATTCCTGAGGACAGTGGGGGTGTTTTACACTTCACAGGGTTTATCTGACTGTGGGTCATGATGTACACAGTGTGTCAGTGAGTGTGTTAATATTAATCTGTGTTCTCTGTCAGTGTGTTAATATTACTGAGGACCGTGGGGGTGTTTTACACTTCACAGGGTGTATCTGACTGTGGGTCATGATGTACACAGTGTGTCAGTGAGTGTGTTAATATTAATCTGTGTTCTCTGTCAGTGTGTTAATATTACTGAGGACAGTGGGAATGTTTTACACTTCACAGGGTGTATCTGACTGTGGGTCATGATATACACAGTGTGTCAGTGAGTGTGTTAATATTAATCTGTGTTCTCTGTCAGTGTGTTAATATTACTGAGGACAGTGGGGGTGTTTTACACTTCACAGGCTTTACCTGACTGTGGGTCATGATATACACAGTGTGTCAGTGAGTGTGTTAATATTAATCTGTGTTCTCTGTCAGTGTGTTAATATTACTGAGGACAGTGGGAATGTTTAACACTTCACAGGGTGTATCTGACTGTGGGTCATGATATACACAGTGTGTCAGTGAGTGTGTTAATATTAATCTGTGTTCTCTGTCACTGTGTTAATATTGCTGAGGACAGTGGGGGTGTTTTACACTTCACCGGGTGTATCTGACTGTGGGTCATGATATACACAGTGTGTCAGTGAGTGTGTTAATATTAATCTGTGTTCTCTGTCAGTGTGTTAATATTCCTGAGGACAGTGGGGGTGTTTTACACTTCACAGGGTGCATCTGACTGTGGGTCATGATGTACACAGTGTGTCAGTGAGTGTGTTAATATTAATCTGTGTTCTCTGTCAGTGTGTTAATATTACTGAGGACAGTGGGGGTGTTTTACACTTCACAGGGTGTATCTGACTGTGGGTCATGATGTACACAGTGTGTCAGTGAGTGTGTTAATATTAATCTGTGTTCTCTGTCAGTGTGTTGATATTACTGAGGACAGTGGGAATGTTTTACACTTCACAGGGTGTATCTGACTGTGGGTCATGATATACACAGTGTGTCAGTGAGTGTGTTAATATTAATCTGTGTTCTCTGTCAGTGTGTTAATATTACTGAGGACAGTGGGGGTGTTTTACACTTCACAGGGTTTACCTGACTGTGGGTCATGATATACACAGTGTGTCAGTGAGTGTGTTAATATTAATCTGTGTTCTCTGTCAGTGTGTTAATATTACTGAGGACAGTGGGAATGTTTAACACTTCACAGGGTGTATCTGACTGTGGGTCATGATATACACAGTGTGTCAGTGAGTGTGTTAATATTAATCTGTGTTCTCTGTCAGTGTGTTAATATTACTGAGGACAGTGGGAATGTTTACACTTCACAGGGTGTATCTGACTGTGGGTCATGATATACACAGTGTGTCAGTGAGTGTGTTAATATTAATCTGTGTTCTCTGTCAG
This sequence comes from Heterodontus francisci, assembly GCF_036365525.1. Classification (NCBI taxonomy): domain Eukaryota; kingdom Metazoa; phylum Chordata; class Chondrichthyes; order Heterodontiformes; family Heterodontidae; genus Heterodontus; species Heterodontus francisci. Next base: position 426,335 of record NW_027141342.1, on the reverse strand, counting down.
TGTGTTAATATTACAGAGGACAGTGGGGGTGTTTTACACTTCACAGGGTTTACCTGACTGTGGGTCATGATATACACAGTGTGTCAGTGAGTGTGTTAATATTAATCTGTGTTCTCTGTCAGTGTGTTAATATTACTGAGGACAGTGGGAATGTTTAACACTTCACAGGGTGTATCTGACTGTGGGTCATGATATACACAGTGTGTCAGTGAGTGTGTTAATATTAATCTGTGTTCTCTGTCACTGTGTTAATATTGCTGAGGACAGTGGGGGTGTTTTACACTTCACCGGGTGCAGCTGACTGTGGGTCATGATATACACAGTGTGTCAGTGAGTGTGTTAATATTAATCTGTGTTCTCTGTCAGTGTGTTAATATTCCTGAGGACAGTGGGGGTGTTTTACACTTCACAGGGTGCATCTGACTGTGGGTCATGATATACACAGTGTGTCAGTGAGAGTGTTAATATTAATCTGTGTTCTCTGTCAGTGTGTTAATATTGCTGAGGACAGTGGGAATGTTTTACACTTCACATAGTGTATCTGACTGTGGGTCATGATATACACAGTGTGTCAGTGAGTGTGTTAATATTAATCTGTGTTCTCTGTCAGTGTGTTAATATTACTGAGGACAGTGGGGGTGTTTTACACTTCACAGGGTGTATCTGACTGTGGGTCATGATATACACAGTGTGTCAGTGAGTGTGTTAATATTAATCTGTGTTCTCTGTCAGTGTGTTAATATTACTGAGGACAGTGGGGGTGTTTTACACTTCACAGGGTGTATCTGACTGTGGGTCATGATGTACACAGTGTGTCAGTGAGAGTGTTAATATTAATCTGTGCTCTCTGTCAGTGTGTTAATATTGCTGAGGACAGTGGGGGTGTTTTACACTTCACAGGGTGTATCTGACTGTGGGTCATGATATACACAGTGTGTCAGTGAGTGTGTTAATGTTAATCTGTGTTCTCTGTCAGTGTGATAATATTCCTGAGGACAGTGGGTGTGTTTTACACTTCACAGGGTGTATCTGACTGTGAGTCATGATGTACACAGTGTGTCAGTGAGTGTGTTAATATTAATCTGTGTTCTCTGTCAGTGTGTAAATATTACTGAGGACAGTGGGGGTGTTTTACACTTCACAGAGTGTATCTGACTGTGGGTCATGATATACACAGTGTGTCAGTGAGTGTGTTAATATTAATCTGTGTTCTCTGTCAGTGTGTTAATATTCCTGAGGACAGTGGGGGTGTTTTACACTTCACAGGGTGTATCTGACTGTGGGTCATGATGTACACAGTGTGTCAGTGAGTGTGTTAATATTAATCTGTGTTCTCTGTCAGTGTGTTAATATTCCTGAGGACAGTGGGGGTGTTTTACACATCACAGGGTGTATCTGACTGTGGGTCATGATGTACACAGTGTGTCAGTGAGTGTGTTAATATTAATCTGTGTTCTCTGTCAGTGTGTTAATATTCCTGAGGACAGTGGGGGTGTTTTACACTTCACAGGGTGTATCTGACTGTGGGTCATGATATGCACAGTGTGTCAGTGAGTGTGTTAATATTAATCTGTGTTCTCTGTCAGTGTGTTAATATTACTGAGGACAGTGGGGATGTTTTACACTTCACCGGGTGTATCTGACTGTGGGTCATGATATACACAGTGTGTCAGTGAGTGTGTTAATATTAATCTGTGTTCTCTGTCAGTGTGTTAATATTACTGAGGACAGTGGTGGTGTTTTACACTTCACAGGGTGTATCTGACTCTGGGTCATGATATACACGGTGTGTCAGTGAGTGTGTTAATATTAATCTGTGTTCTCTGTCAGTGTGTTAATATTACTGAGGACAGTGGAGGTGTTTTACACTTCACAGGGTGTATCTGACTGTGGGTCATGATATACACAGTGTGTCAGTGAGTGTGTTAATATTAATCTGTGTTCTCTGTCAGTGTGTTAATATTACTGAGGACAGTGGGGGTGTTTTACACTTCACAGGGTGTATCGGGCTGTGGGTCATGATATACACAGTGTGTCAGTGAGTGTGTTAATATTAATCTGTGTTCTCTGTCAGTGTGTTAATATTACTGAGGACAGTGGAGGTGTTTTACACTTCACAGGGTGTATCTGACTGTGGGTCATGATATACACAGTGTGTCAGTGAGTGTGTTAATATTAATCTGTGTTCTCTGTCAGTGTGTTAATATTCCTGAGGACAGTGGGGGTGTTTTACACTTCACAGGGTTTATCTGACTGTGAGTCATGATGTACACAGTGTGTCAGTGAGTGTGTTAATATTAATCTGTGTTCTCTGTCAGTGTGTTAATATTCCTGAGGACAGTGGGGGTGTTTTACACTTCACAGGGTGTATCTGGCTGTGGGTCATGATGTACACAGTGTGTCAGTGAGTGTGTTAATATTAATCTGTGTTCTCTGTCAGTGTGTTAATATTGCTGAGGACAGTGGGAATGTTTTACACTTCACCGGGTGTATCTGACTGTGGGTCATGATGTACACAGTGTGTCAGTGAGTGTGTTAATATTAATCTGTGTTCTCTGTCAGTGTGTTAATATTCCTGAGGACAGTGGGGGTGTTTTACACTTCACCGGGTTTATCTGACTGTGGGTCATGATATACACAGTGTGTCAGTGAGTCTGTTAATATTAATCTGTGTTCTCTGTCAGTGTGTTAATATTACTGAGGACAGTGGGGGTGTTTTACACTTCACAGGGTGTATCTGACTGTGGGTCATGATGTACACAGTGTGTCAGTGAGTGTGTTAATATTAATCTGTGTTCTCTGTCAGTGTGTTAATATTGCTGAGGACAGTGGGGGTGTTTTACACTTCACCGGGTGTATCTGGCTGCGAGTCATGATGTACACAGTGTGTCAGTGAGTGTGTTAATATTAATCTGTGTTCTCTGTCAGTGTGTTAATATTGCTGAGGACAGTGGGGGTGTTTTACACTTCACCGGGTGTATCTGGCTGTGAGTCATGATGTACACAGTGTGTCAGTGAGTGTGTTAATATTAATCTGTGTTCTCTGTCAGTGTGTTAATATTACTGAGGACAGTGGGGGTGTTTTACACTTCACAGGGTGTATCTGACTGTGGGTCATGATATACACAGTGTGTCAGTGAGTATGTTAATATTAATCTGTGTTCTCTGTCAGTGTGTTAATATTCCTGAGGACAGTGGGGGTGTTTTACACTTCACAGGGTGTATCTGACTGTGGGTCATGATATACACAGTGTGTCAGTGAGTGTGTTAATATTAATCTGTGTTCTCTGTCAGTGTGTTAATATTACTGAGGACAGTGGGCATGTTTTACACTTCACAGGGTGTATCTGACTGTGGGTCATGATATACACAGTTTGTCAGTGAGTGTGTTAATATTAATCTGTGTTCTCTGTCAGTGTGTTAATATTGCTGAGGACAGTGGGGGTGTTTTACACTTCACAGGGTGTATCTGACTGTGAGTCATGATGGACACAGTGTGTCAGTGAGTGTGTTAATATTAATCTGTGTTCTCTGTCAGTGTGTTAATATTACTGAGGACAGTGTGGGTGTTTTACACTTCACAGGGTGTATCTGACCGTGGGTCATGATGTACACAGTGTGTCAGTGAGTGTGTTAATATTAATCTGTGTTCTCTGTCGGTGTGTTAATATTACTGAGGACAGTGGGGATGTTTTACACTTCACAGGGTGTATCTGACTGTGGGTCATGATGTACACAGTGTGTCAGTGAGTGTGTTAATATTAATCTGTGTTCTCTGTCAGTGTGTTAATATTACTGAGGACAGTGGGGGTGTTTTACACTTCACAGGGTGTATCTGACTGAGGGTCATGATATACACAGTGTGTCAGTGAGTGTGTTAATATCAATCTGTGTTCTCTGTCAGTGTGTTAATATTACTGAGGACAGTGGGGGTGTTTTGCACTTCACAGGGTGTATCTGACTGTGGATCATGATGTACACAGTGTGTCAGTGAGTGTGTTAATATTAATCTGTGTTCTCTGTCAGTGTGTTAATATTGCTGAGGACAGTGGGGGTGTTTTACACTTCACAAGGTGTATCTGACTGTGGGTCATGATATACACAGTGTGTCAGTGAGTGTGTTAATATTAATCTGTGTTCTCTGTCAGTGTGTTAATATTACTGAGGACAGTGGGGGTGTTTTACACTTCACAGGGTGTATCTGACTGTGGGTCATGATATACACAGTGTGTCAGTGAGTGTGTTAATATTAATCTGTGTTCTCTGTCAGTGTGTTAATATTCCTGAGGACAGTGGGGGTGTTTTACACTTCACAGGGTGTATCTGGCTGTGGGTCATGATGTACACAGTGTGTCAGTGAGTGTGTTAATATTAATCTGTGTTCTCTGCCAGTGTGTTAATATTGCTGAGGACAGTGGGAATGTTTTACACTTCACCGGGTGTATCTGACTGTGGGTCATGATGTACACAGTGTGTCAGTGAGTGTGTTAATATTAATCTGTGTTCTCTGTCAGTGTGTTAATATTGCTGAGGACAGTGGGGGTGTTTTACACTTCACCGGGTGTATCTGGCTGCGAGTCATGATGTACACAGTGTGTCAGTGAGTGTGTTAATATTAATCTGTGTTCTCTGTCAGTGTGTTAATATTGCTGAGGACAGTGGGGGTGTTTTACACTTCACCGGGTGTATCTGGCTGTGAGTCATGATGTACACAGTGTGTCAGTGAGTGTGTTAATATTAATCTGTGTTCTCTGTCAGTGTGTTAATATTACTGAGGACAGTGGGGGTGTTTTACACTTCACAGGGTGTATCTGACTGTGGGTCATGATATACACAGTGTGTCAGTGAGTATGTTAATATTAATCTGTGTTCTCTGTCAGTGTGTTAATATGCCTGAGGACAGTGGGGGTGTTTTACACTTCACAGGGTGTATCTGACTGTGGGTCATGATATACACAGTGTGTCAGTGAGTCTGTTAATATTAATCTGTGTTCTCTGTCAGTGTGTTAATATTGCTGAGGACAGTGGGGATGTTTTACACTTCACAGGGTGTATCTGACTGTGGGTCATGATATACACAGTGTGTCAGTGAGTGTGTTAATATTAATCTGTGTTCTCTGTCAGTGTGTTAATATTACTGAGGACAGTGGGCATGTTTTACACTTCACAGGGTGTATCTGACTGTGGGTCATGATATACACAGTTTGTCAGTGAGTGTGTTAATATTAATCTGTGTTCTCTGTCAGTGTGTTAATATTGCTGAGGACAGTGGGGGTGTTTGACACTTCACAGGGTGTATCTGACTGTGAGTCATGATGGACACAGTGTGTCAGTGAGTGTGTTAATATTAATCTGTGTTCTCTGTCAGTGTGTTAATATTACTGAGGACAGTGTGGGTGTTTTACACTTCACAGGGTGTATCTGACCGTGGGTCATGATGTACACAGTGTGTCAGTGAGTGTGTTAATATTAATCTGTGTTCTCTGTCAGTGTGTTAATATTACTGAGGACAGTGGGGGTGTTTTACACTTCACAGGGTGTATCTGACTGTGGGTCATGATGTACACAGTGTGTCAGTGAGTGTGTTAATATTAATCTGTGTTCTCTGTCAGTGTGTTAATATTACTGAGGACAGTGGGGGTGTTTTACACTTCACAGGGTGTATCTGACTGTGGGTCATGATATACACAGTGTGTCAGTGAGTGTGTTAATATTAATCTGTGTTCTCTGTCAGTGTGTTAATATTACTGAGGACAGTGGGGGTGTTTTGCACTTCACAGGGTGTATCTGACTGTGGATCATGATGTACACAGTGTGTCAGTGAGTGTGTTAATATTAATCTGTGTTCTCTGTCAGTGTGTTAATATTGCTGAGGACAGTGGGGGTGTTTTACACTTCACAAGGTGTATCTGACTGTGGGTCATGATATACACAGTGTGTCAGTGAGTGTGTTAATATTAATCTGTGTTCTCTGTCAGTGTGTTAATATTACAGAGGACAGTGGGGGTGTTTTACACTTCACAGGGTGTATCTGACTGTGGGTCATGATATACACAGTGTGTCAGTGAGTGTGTTAATATTAATCTGTGTTCTCTGTCAGTGTGTTAATATTACTGAGGACAGTGGGGGTGTTTTACACTTCACAGGGTGTATCTGACTCTGGGTCATGATGTACACAGTGTGTCAGTGAGTGTGTTAATATTAATCTGTGTTCTCTGTCAGTGTGTTAATATTACTGAAGACAGTGGAGGTGTTTTACACTTCACAGGGTGTATCTGACTGTGGGTCATGATATACACAGTGTGTCAGTGTGTGTGTTAATATTAATCTGTGTTCTCTGTCAGTGTGTTAATATTCCTGAGGACAGTGGGGGTGTTTTACACTTCACAGGGTTTATCTGACTGTGAGTCATGATGTACACAGTGTGTCAGTGAGTGTGTTAATATTAATCTGTGTTCTCTGTCAGTGTGTTAATATTCCTGAGGACAGTGGGGGTGTTTTACACTTCACAGGGTGTATCTGGCTGTGGGTCATGATGTACACAGTGTGTCAGTGAGTGTGTTAATATTAATTTGTGTTCTCTGTCAGTGTGTTAATATTGCTGAGGACAGTGGGAATGTTTTACACTTCACCGGGTGTATCTGACTGTGGGTCATGATATACACAGTGTGTCAGTGAGTGTGTTAATATTAATCTGTGTTCTCTGTCAGTGTGTTAATATTACTGAGGACAGTGGGTGTGTTTTACACTTCACCGGGTGTATCTGATTGTGGGACATGATGTACACAGTGTGTCAGTGAGTGTGTTAATATTAATCTGTGTTCTCTGTCAGTGTGTTAATATTGCTGAGGACAGTGGGGGTGTTTTACACTTCACCGGGTGTATCTGGCTGTGAGTCATGATGTACACAGTGTGTCAGTGAGTGTGTTAATATTAATCTGTGTTCTCTGTCAGTGTGTTAATATTGCTGAGGACAGTGGGGGTGTTTTACACTTCACAGGGTGTATCTGACTGTGTGTCATGATATACACAGTGTGTCAGTGAGTCTGTTAATATTAATCTGTGTTCTCTGTCAGTGTGTTAATATTGCTGAGGACAGTGGGGATGTTTTACACTTCACAGGGTGTATCTGACTGTGAGTCATGATGTGCACAGTGTGTCAGTGAGTGTGTTAATATTAATCTGTGTTCTCTGTCAGTGTGTTAATATTACTGAGGACAGTGTGGGTGTTTTACACTTCACAGGGTGTATCTGACTGTGGGTCATGATGTACACAGTGTGTCAGTGAGTGTGTTAATATTAATCTGTGTTCTCTGTCAGTGTGTTAATATTACTGAGGACAGTGGGGGTGTTTTACACTTCACAGGGTGTATCTGACTGTGGGTCATGATGTACACAGTGTGTCAGTGAGTGTGTTAATATTAATCTGTGTTCTCTGTCAGTGTGTTAATATTACTGAGGACAGTGGGGGTGTTTTGCACTTCACAGGGTGTATCTAACTGTGGGTCATGATATACACAGTGTGTCAGTGAGTGTGTTAATATTAATCTGTGTTCTCTGTCAGTGTGTTAATATTACTGAGGACAGTGGGGGTGTTTTACACTTCACAGGGTTTATCTGACTGTGGGTCATGATGTACACAGTGTGTCAGTGAGTGTGTTAATATTAATCTGTGTTCTCTGTCAGTGTGTTAATATTGCTGAGGACAGTGGGGGTGTTTTACACTTCACAAGGTGTATCTGACTGTGGGTCATGATATACACAGTGTGTCAGTGAGTGTGTTAATATTAATCTGTGTTCTCTGTCAGTGTGTTAATATTACTGAGGACAGTGGGGGTGTTTTACACTTCACAGGGTGTATCTGACTGTGGGTCATGATATACACAGTGTGTCAGTGAGAGTGTTAATATTAATCTGTGTTCTCTGTCAGTGTGTTAATATTACTGAGGACAGTGGGGGTGTTTTACACTTCACAGGGTGTATCTGACTGTGGGTCATGATATACACAGTGTGTCAGTGAGTGTGTTAATATTAATCTGTGTTCTCTGTCAGTGTGTTAGTATTCCTGAGGACAGTGGGGGTGTTTTACACTTCACAGGGTGTATCTGACTGTGGGTCATGATATACACAGTGTGTCAGTGAGTGTGTTAATATTAATCTGTGTTCTCTGTCAGTGTGTTAATATTACTGAGGACAGTGGGGGTGTTTTACACTTCACAGGGTGTATCTGACTCTGGGTCATGATGTACACAGTGTGTCAGTGAGTATGTAAATATTAATCTGTGTTCTCTGTCAGTGTGTTAATATTACTGAAGACAGTGGGGGTGTTTTACACTTCACAGGGTGTATCTGACTGTGGGTCATGATATACACAGTGTGTCAGTGAGTGTGTTAATATTAATCTGTGTTCTCTGTCAGTGTGTTAATATTACTGAGGACAGTGGTGGTGTTTTACACTTCACAGGGTGTATCTGACAGTGGGTCATGATGTACACAGTGTGTCAGTGAGTGTGTTCATATTAATCTGTGTTCTCTGTCAGTGTGTTAATATTACTGAGGACAGTGGGGATGTTTTACACTTCACAGGGTGTATCTGACTGTGGGTCATGATATACACAGTGTGTCAGTGAGTGTGTTAATATTAATCTGTGTTCTCTGTCAGTGTGTTAATATTACTGAGGACAGTGGGGGTGTTTTACACTTCACAGGGTGTATCTGACTCTGGGTCATGATATACACGGTGTGTCAGTGAGTGTGTTAATATTGATCTGTGTTCTCTGTCAGTGTGTTAATATTACTGAGGACAGAGGAGGTGTTTTACACTTCACAGGGTGTATCTGACCGTGGGTCATGATGTACACAGTGTGTCAGTGAGTGTGTTAATATTAATCTGTGTTCTCTGTCAGTGTGTTAATATTACTGAGGACAGTGGGGGTGTTTTACACTTCACAGGGTGTATCTGACTGTGGGTCATGATGTACACAGTGTGTCAGTGAGTGTGTTATTATTAATCTGTGTTCTCTGTCAGTGTGTTAATATTACTGAGGACAGTGGGGGTGTTTTACACTTCACAGGGTGTATCTGACTGTGGGTCATGATATACACAGTGTGTCAGTGAGTGTGTTAATATTAATCTGTGTTCTCTGTCAGTGTGTTAATATTACTGAAGACAGTGGGGGTGTTTTGCACTTCACAGGGTGTATCTGACTGTGGATCATGATGTACACAGTGTGTCAGTGAGTGTGTTAATATTAATCTGTGTTCTCTGTCAGTGTGTTAATATTGCTGAGGACAGTGGGGGTGTTTTACACTTCACAAGGTGTATCTGACTGTGGGTCATGATATACACAGTGTGTCAGTGAGTGTGTTAATATTAATCTGTGTTCTCTGTCAGTGTGTTAATATTACAGAGGACAGTGGGGGTGTTTTACACTTCACAGGGTGTATCTGACTGTGGGTCATGATATACACAGTGTGTCAGTGAGTGTGTTAATATTAATCTGTGTTCTCTGTCAGTGTGTTAATATTACTGAGGACAGTGGGGGTGTTTTACACTTCACAGGGTGTATCTGACTCTGGGTCATGATGTACACAGTGTGTCAGTGAGTGTGTTAATATTAATCTGTGTTCTCTGTCAGTGTGTTAATATTACTGAAGACAGTGGAGGTGTTTTACACTTCACAGGGTGTATCTGACTGTGGGTCATGATGTACACAGTGTGTCAGTGTGTGTGTTAATATTAATCTGTGTTCTCTGTCAGTGTGTTAATATTCCTGAGGACAGTGGGGGTGTTTTACACTTCACAGGGTTTATCTGACTGTGAGTCATGATGTACACAGTGTGTCAGTGAGTGTGTTAATATTAATCTGTGTTCTCTGTCAGTGTGTTAATATTCCTGAGGACAGTGGGGGTGTTTTACACTTCACAGGGTGTATCTGGCTGTGGGTCATGATGTACACAGTGTGTCAGTGAGTGTGTTAATATTAATCTGTGTTCTCTGTCAGTGTGTTAATATTGCTGAGGACAGTGGGAATGTTTTACACTTCACCGGGTGTATCTGACTGTGGGTCATGATATACACAGTGTGTCAGTGAGTGTGTTAATATTAATCTGTGTTCTCTGTCAGTGTGTTAATATTACTGAGGACAGTGGGGGTGTTTTACACTTCACAGGGTGTATCTGATTGTGGGACATGATGTACACAGTGTGTCAGTGAGTGTGTGAATATTAATCTGTGTTCTCTGTCAGTGTGTTAATATTGCTGAGGACAGTGGGGGTGTTTTACACTTCACCGGGTGTATCTGGCTGCGAGTCATGATGTACACAGTGTGTCAGTGAGTGTGTTAATATTAATCTGTGTTCTCTGTCAGTGTGTTAATATTGCTGAGGACAGTGGGGGTGTTTTACACTTCACCGGGTATATCTGGCTGTGAGTCATGATGTACACAGTGTGTCAGTGAGTGTGTTAATATTAATCTGTGTTCTCTGTCAGTGTGTTAATATTCCTGAGGACAGTGGGGGTGTTTTACACTTCACAGGGTGTATCTGACTGTGGGTCATGATATACACAGTGTGTCAGTGAGTCTGTTAATATTAATCTGTGTTCTCTGTCAGTGTGTTAATATTGCTGAGGACAGTGGGGATGTTTTACACTTCACAGGGTGTATCTGACTGTGAGTCATGATGTGCACAGTGTGTCAGTGAGTGTGTTAATATTAATCTGTGTTCTCTGTCAGTGTGTTAATATTACTGAGGACAGTGTGGGTGTTTTACACTTCACAGGGTGTATCTGACTGTGGGTCATGATGTACACAGTGTGTCAGTGAGTGTGTTAATATTAATCTGTGTTCTCTGTCAGTGTGTTAATATTACTGAGGACAGTGGGGGTGTTTTACACTTCACAGGGTGTATCTGACTGTGGGTCATGATGTACACAGTGTGTCAGTGAGTGTGTTAATATTAATCTGTGTTCTCTGTCAGTGTGTTAATATTACTGAGGACAGTGGGGGTGTTTTACACTTCACAGGGTGTATCTAACTGTGGGTCATGATATACACAGTGTGTCAGTGAGTGTGTTAATATTAATCTGTGTTCTCTGTCAGTGTGTTAATATTACTGAGGACAGTGGGGGTGTTTTACACTTCACAGGGTTTATCTGACTGTGGGTCATGATGTACACAGTGTGTCAGTGAGTGTGTTAATATTAATCTGTGTTCTCTGTCAGTGTGTTAATATTGCTGAGGACAGTGGGGGTGTTTTACACTTCACAAGGTGTATCTGACTGTGGGTCATGATATACACAGTGTGTCAGTGAGTGTGTTAATATTAATCTGTGTTCTCTGTCAGTGTGTTAATATTACTGCGGACAGTGGGGGTGTTTTACACTTCACAGGGTGTATCTGACTGTGGGTCATGATATACACAGTGTGTCAGTGAGAGTGTTAATATTAATCTGTGTTCTCTGTCAGTGTGTTAATATTACTGAGGACAGTGGGGGTGTTTTACACTTCACAGGGTGTATCTGACTGTGGGTCATGATATACACAGTGTGTCAGTGAGTGTGTTAATATTAAACTGTGTTCTCTGTCAGTGTGTTAGTATTCCTGAGGACAGTGGGGGTGTTTTACACTTCACAGGGTGTATCTGACTGTGGGTCATGATATACACAGTGTGTCAGTGAGTGTGTTAATATTAATCTGTGTTCTCTGTCAGTGTGTTAATATTACTGAGGACAGTGGGGGTGTTTTACACTTCACAGGGTGTATCTGACTCTGGGTCATGATGTACACAGTGTGTCACTGAGTGTGTAAATATTAATCTGTGTTCTCTGTCAGTGTGTTAATATTACTGAAGACAGTGGGGGTGTTTTACACTTCACAGGGTGTATCTGACTGTGGGTCATGATATACACAGTGTGTCAGTGAGTGTGTTAATATTAATCTGTGTTCTCTGTCAGTGTGTTAATATTACTGAGGTCAGTGGTGGTGTTTTACACTTCACAGGGTGTATCTGACAGTGGGTCATGATGTACACAGTGTGTCAGTGAGTGTGTTAATATTAATCTGTGTTCTCTGTCAGTGTGTTAATATTACTGAGGACAGTGGGGATGTTTTACACTTCACCGGGTGTATCTGACTGTGGGTCATGATATACACAGTGTGTCAGTGAGTGTGTTAATATTAATCTGTGTTCTCTGTCAGTGTGTTAATATTACTGAGGACAGTGGGGGTGTTTTACACTTCACAGGGTGTATCTGACTCTGGGTCATGATATACACGGTGTGTCAGTGAGTGTGTTAATATTGATCTGTGTTCTCTGTCAGTGTGTTAATATTACTGAGGACAGAGGAGGTGTTTTACACTTCACAGGGTGTATCTGACTGTGGGTCATGATATACACAGTGTGTCAGTGAGTTTGTTAATATTAATCTGTGTTCTCTGTCAGTGTGTTAATATTACTGAGGACAGTGGGGGTGTTTTACACTTCACAGGGTGTATCTGGCTGTGGGTCATGATATACACAGTGTGTCAGTGAGTGTGTTAATAATAATCTGTGTTCTCTGTCAGTGTGTTAATATTACTGAGGACAGTGGAGGTGTTTTACACTTCACAGGGTGTATCTGACTGTGGGTCATGATATACACAGTGTGTCAGTGAGTGTGTTAATATTAATCTGTGTTCTCTGTCAGTGTGTTAATATTCCTGAGGACAGTGGGGGTGTTTTACACTTCACAGGGTTTATCTGACTGTGAGTCATGATGTACACAGTGTGTCAGTGAGTGTGTTAATATTAATCTGTGTTCTCTGTCAGTGTGTTAATATTCCTGAGGACAGTGGGGGTGTTTTACACTTCACAGGGTGTATCTGGCTGTGGGTCATGATGGACACAGTGTGTCAGTGAGTGTGTTAATATTAATCTGTGTTCTCTGTCAGTGTGTTAATATTGCTGAGGACAGTGGGAATGTTTTACACTTCACCGGGTGTATCTGACTGTGGGTCATGATGTACACAGTGTGTCAGTGAGTGTGTTAATATTAATCTGTGTTCTCTGTCAGTGTGTTAATATTGCTGAGGACAGTGGGGGTGTTTTACACTTCACCGGGTGTATCTGGCTGCGGGTCATGATGTACACAGTGTGTCAGTGAGTGTGTTAATATTAATCTGTGTTCTCTGTCAGTGTGTTAATATTGCTGAGGACAGTGGGGGTGTTTTACACTTCACCGGGTGTATCTGGCTGTGAGTCATGATGTACACAGTGTGTCAGTGAGTGTGTTAATATTAATCTGTGTTCTCTGTCAGTGTGTTAATATTCCTGAGGACAGTGGGGGTGTTTTACACTTCACAGGGTGTATCTGACTGTGGATCATGATATACACAGTGTGTCAGTGAGTCTGTTAATATTAATCTGTGTTCTCTGTCAGTGTGTTAATATTGCTGAGGACAGTGGGGATGTTTTACACTTCACAGGGTGTATCTGACTGTGAGTCATGATGTACACAGCGTGTCAGTGAGTGTGTTAATATTAATCTGTGTTCTCTGTCAGTGTGTTAATATTACTGAGGACAGTGTGGGTGTTTTACACTTCACAGGGTGTATCTGACTGTGGGTCATGATGTACACAGTGTGTCAGTGAGTGTGTTAATATTAATCTGTGTTCTCTGTCAGTGTGTTAATATTACTGAGGACAGTGGGGGTGTTTTACACTTCACAGGGTGTATCTGACTGTGGGTCATGATGTACACAGTGTGTCAGTGAGTGTGTTAATATTAATCTGTGTTCTCTGTCAGTGTGTTAATATTACTGAGGACAGTGGGGGTGTTTTACACTTCACAAGGTGTATCTGACTGTGGGTCATGATATACACAGTGTGTCAGTGAGTGTGTTAATATTAATCTGTGTTCTCTGTCAGTGTGTTAATATTACTGAGGACAGTGGGGGTGTTTTACACTTCACAGGGTGTATCTGACTGTGGGTCATGATATACACAGTGTGTCAGTGAGAGTGTTAATATTAATCTGTGTTCTCTGTCAGTGTGTTAATATTACTGACGACAGTGGGGGTGTTTTACACTTCACAGGGTGTATCTGACTCTGGGTCATGATATACACAGTGTGTCAGTGAGTGTGTTAATATTGATCTGTGTTCTCTGTCAGTGTGTTAATATTACTGAGGACAGAGGAGGTGTTTTACACTTCACAGGGTGTATCTGACTGTGGGTCATGATATACACAGTGTGTCAGTGAGTTTGTTAATATTAATCTGTGTTCTCTGTCAGTGTGTTAATATTACTGAGGACAGTGGGGGTGTTTTACACTTCACAGGGTGTATCTGGCTGTGGGTCATGATATACACAGTGTGTCAGTGAGTGTGTTAATATTAATCTGTGTTCTCTGTCAGTGTGTTAATATTACTGAGGACAGTGGAGGTGTTTTACACTTCACAGGGTGTATCTGACTGTGGGTCATGATATACACAGTGTGTCAGTGAGTGTGTTAATATTAATCTGTGTTCTCTGTCAGTGTGTTAATATTCCTGAGGACAGTGGGGGTGTTTTACACTTCACAGGGTTTATCTGACTGTGAGTCATGATGTACACAGTGTGTCAGTGAGTGTGTTAATATTAATCTGTGTTCTCTGTCAGTGTGTTAATATTCCTGAGGACAGTGGGGGTGTTTTACACTTCACAGGGTGTATCTGGCTGTGGGTCATGATGGACACAGTGTGTCAGTGAGTGTGTTAATATTAATCTGTGTTCTCTGTCAGTGTGTTAATATTGCTGAGGACAGTGGGAATGTTTTACACTTCACCGGGTGTATCTGACTGTGGGTCATGATGTACACAGTGTGTCAGTGAGTGTGTTAATATTAATCTGTGTTCTCTGTCAGTGTGTTAATATTGCTGAGGACAGTGGGGGTGTTTTACACTTCACCGGGTGTATCTGGCTGCGGGTCATGATGTACACAGTGTGTCAGTGAGTGTGTTAATATTAATCTGTGTTCTCTGTCAGTGTGTTAATATTGCTGAGGACAGTGGGGGTGTTTTACACTTCACCGGGTGTATCTGGCTGTGAGTCATGATGTACACAGTGTGTCAGTGAGTGTGTTAATATTAATCTGTGTTCTCTGTCAGTGTGTTAATATTCCTGAGGACAGTGGGGGTGTTTTACACTTCACAGGGTGTATCTGACTGTGGATCATGATATACACAGTGTGTCAGTGAGTCTGTTAATATTAATCTGTGTTCTCTGTCAGTGTGTTAATATTGCTGAGGACAGTGGGGATGTTTTACACTTCAGAGGGTGTATCTGACTGTGGGTCATGATGTACACAGTGTGTCAGTGAGTGTGTTAATATTAATCTGTGTTCTCTGTCAGTGTGTTAATATTACTGAGGACAGTGTGGGTGTTTTACACTTCACAGGGTGTATCTGACTGTGGGTCATGATGTACACAGTGTGTCAGTGAGTGTGTTAATATTAATCTGTGTTCTCTGTCAGTGTGTTAATATTACTGAGGACAGTGGGGGTGTTTTACACTTCACAGGGTGTATCTGACTGTGGGTCATGATGTACACAGTGTGTCAGTGAGTGTGTTAATATTAATCTGTGTTCTCTGTCAGTGTGTTAATATTACTGAGGACAGTGGGGGTGTTTTACACTTCACAAGGTGTATCTGACTGTGGGTCATGATATACACAGTGTGTCAGTGAGTGTGTTAATATTAATCTGTGTTCTCTGTCAGTGTGTTAATAGTACTGAGGACAGTGGGGGTGTTTTACACTTCACAGGGTGTATCGGGCTGTGGGTCATGATATACACAGTGTGTCAGTGAGAGTGTTAATATTAATCTGTGTTCTCTGTCAGTGTGTTAATATTACTGACGACAGTGGGGGTGTTTTACACTTCACAGGGTGTATCTGACTGTGGGTCATGATATACACAGTGTGTCAGTGAGTGTGTTAATATTAATCTGTGTTCTCTGTCAGTGTGTTAATATTACTGACGACAGTGGGGGTGTTTTACACTTCACAGGGTGTATCTGACTGTGGGTCATGATATACACAGTGTGTCAGTGAGTGTGTTAATATTAATCTGTGTTCTCTGTCAGTGTGTTAATATTACTGAGGACAGTGGTGGTGTTTTACACTTCACAGGGTGTATCTGACTGTGGGTCATGATGTACACAGTGTGTCAGTGAGTGTGTTAATATTAATCTGTGTTCTCTGTCAGTGTGTTAATATTACTGAGGACAGTGGGGGTGTTTTACACTTCACAGAGTGTATCTGACTGTGGGTCATGATATACACAGTGTGTCAGTGAGTGTGTTAATATTAATCTGTGTTCTCTGTCAGTGTGTTAATATTACTGAGGACAGTGGGGGTGTTTTACACTTCACAGGGTGTTTCTGACTGTGGGTCATGATGTACACAGTGTGTCAGTGAGTTTGTTAATATTAATCTGTGTTCTCTGTCAGTGTGTTAATATTGCTTAGGACAGTGGGGATGTTTTACACTTCACAGGGTGTATCTGACTGTGGGTCATGATATACACAGTGTGTCAGTGAGTGTGTTAATATTAATCTGTGTTCTCTGTCATTGTGTTAATATTAATGAGGACAGTGGGGGTGTTTTACACTTCACAGGGTGTATCTGACTGTGAGTCATGATGTACACAGTGTGTCAGTGAGTGTGTTAATATTAATCTGTGTTCTCTGTCAGTGTGTTAATATTCCTGAGGACAGTGGGGGTGTTTTACACTTCACAGGGTGTATCTGACTGTGGGTCATGATATACACAGTGTGTCAGTGAGTCTGTTAATATTAATCTGTGTTCTCTGTCAGTGTGTTAATATTGCTGAGGACAGTGGGGATGTTTTACACTTCACAGGGTGTATCTGACTGTGAGTCATGATGTGCACAGTGTGTCAGTGAGTGTGTTAATATTAATCTGTGTTCTCTGTCAATGTGTTAATATTACTGAGGACAGTGTGGGTGTTTTACACTTCACAGGGTGTATCTGACTGTGGGTCATGATGTACACAGTGTGTCAGTGAGTGTGTTAATATTAATCTGTGTTCTCTGTCAGTGTGTTAATATTACTGAGGACAGTGGGGGTGTTTTACACTTCACAGGGTGTATCTGACTGTGGGTCATGATGTACACAGTGTGTCAGTGAGTCTGTTAATATTAATCTGTGTTCTCTGTCAGTGTGTTAATATTACTGAGGACAGTGGGGGTGTTTTACACTTCACAGGGTGTATCTAACTGTGGGTCATGATATACACAGTGTGTCAGTGAGTGTGTTAATATTAATCTGTGTTCTCTGTCAGTGTGTTAATATTACTGAGGACAGTGGGGGTGTTTTGCACTTCACAGGGTGTATCTGACTGTGGATCATGATGTACACAGTGTGTCAGTGAGTGTGTTAATATTAATCTGTGTTCTCTGTCAGTGTGTTAATATTGCTGAGGACAGTGGGGGTGTTTTACACTTCACAAGGTGTATCTGACTGTGGGTCATGATATACACAGTGTGTCAGTGAGTGTGTTAATATTAATCTGTGTTCTCTGTCAGTGTGTTAATATTACTGAGGACAGTGGGGGTGTTTTACACTTCACAGGGTGTATCTGACTGTGGGTCATGATATACACAGTGTGTCAGTGAGAGTGTTAATATTAATCTGTGTTCTCTGTCAGTGTGTTAATATTACTGAGGACAGTGGGGGTGTTTTACACTTCACAGGGTGTATCTGACTGTGGGTCATGATATACACAGTGTGTCAGTGAGTGTGTTAATATTAATCTGTGTTCTCTGTCAGTGTGTTAGTATTCCTGAGGACAGTGGGGGTGTTTTACACTTCACAGGGTGTATCTGACTGTGGGTCATGATATACACAGTGTGTCAGTGAGTGTGTTAATATTAATCTGTGTTCTCTGTCAGTGTGTTAATATTACTGAGGACAGTGGGGGTGTTTTACACTTCACAGGGTGTATCTGACTCTGGGTCATGATGTACACAGTGTGTCAGTGAGTGTGTAAATATTAATCTGTGTTCTCTGTCAGTGTGTTAATATTACTGAAGACAGTGGGGGTGTTTTACACTTCACAGGGTGTATCTGACTGTGGGTCATGATATACACAGTGTGTCAGTGAGTGTGTTAATATTAATCTGTGTTCTCTGTCACTGTGTTAATATTACTGAGGACAGTGGTGGTGTTTTACACTTCAGAGGGTGTATCTGACTGTGGGTCATGATGTACACAGTGTGTCAGTGAGTGTGTTAATATTAATCTGTGTTCTCTGTCAGTGTGTTAATATTCCTGAGGACAGTGGGGGTGTTTTACACTTCACAGGGTGTATCTGGCTGTGGGTCATGATGGACACAGTGTGTCAGTGAGTGTGTTAATATTAATCTGTGTTCTCTGTCAGTGTGTTAATATTGCTGAGGACAGTGGGAATGTTTTACACTTCACCGGGTGTATCTGACTGTGGGTCATGATGTACACAGTGTGTCAGTGAGTGTGTTAATATTAATCTGTGTTCTCTGTCAGTGTGTTAATATTGCTGAGGACAGTGGGGGTGTTTTACACTTCACCGGGTGTATCTGGCTGTGAGTCATGATGTACACAGTGTGTCAGTGAGTGTGTTAATATTAATCTGTGTTCTCTGTCAGTGTGTTAATATTCCTGAGGACAGTGGGGGTGTTTTACACTTCACAGGGTGTATCTGACTGTGGATCATGATATACACAGTGTGTTAGTGAGTCTGTTAATATTAATCTGTGTTCTCTGTCAGTGTGTTAATATTGCTGAGGACAGTGGGGATGTTTTACACTTCACAGGGTGTATCTGACTGTGAGTCATGATGTACACAGTGTGTCAGTGAGTGTGTTAATATTAATCTGTGTTCTCTGTCAGTGTGTTAATATTACTGAGGACAGTGTGGGTGTTTTACACTTCACAGGGTGTATCTGACTGTGGGTCATGATGTACACAGTGTGTCAGTGAGTGTGTTAATATTAATCTGTGTTCTCTGTCAGTGTGTTAATATTACTGAGGACAGTGGGGGTGTTTTACACTTCACAGGGTGTATCTGACTGTGGGTCATGATGTACACAGTGTGTCAGTGAGTGTGTTAATATTAATCTGTGTTCTCTGTCAGTGTGTTAATATTGCTGAGGACAGTGGGGGTGTTTTACACTTCACAAGGTGTATCTGACTGTGGGTCATGATATACACAGTGTGTCAGTGAGTGTGTTAATATTAATCTGTGTTCTCTGTCAGTGTGTTAATATTACTGAGGACAGTGGGGGTGTTTTACACTTCACAGGGTGTATCTGACTGTGGGTCATGATATACACAGTGTGTCAGTGAGAGTGTTAATATTAATCTGTGTTCTCTGTCAGTGTGTTAATATTACTGACGACAGTGGGGGTGTTTTACACTTCACAGGGTGTATCTGACTGTGGGTCATGATATACACAGTGTGTCAGTGAGTGTGTTAATATTAATCTGTGTTCTCTGTCAGTGTGTTAATATTACTGACGACAGTGGGGGTGTTTTACACTTCACAGGGTGTATCTGACTGTGGGTCATGATATACACAGTGTGTCAGTGAGTGTGTTAATATTAATCTGTGTTCTCTGTCAGTGTGTTAATATTACTGAGGACAGTGATGGTGTTTTACACTTCACAGGGTGTATCTGACTGTGGGTCATGATGTACACAGTGTGTCAGTGAGTGTGTTAATATTAATCTGTGTTCTCTGTCAGTGTGTTAATATTACTGAGGACAGTGGGGGTGTTTTACACTTCACAGAGTGTATCTGACTGTTGGTCATGATATACACAGTGTGTCAGTGAGTGTGTTAATATTAATCTGTGTTCTCTGTCAGTGTGTTAATATTACTGAGGACAGTGGGGGTGTTTTACACTTCACAGGGTGTTTCTGACTGTGGGTCATGATGTACACAGTGTGTCAGTGAGTGTGTTAATATTAATCTGTGTTCTCTGTCAGTGTGTTAATATTACTGACGACAGTGGGGGTGTTTTACACTTCACAGGGTGTATCTGACTGTGGGTCATGATATACACAGTGTGTCAGTGAGTGTGTTAATATTAATCTGTGTTCTCTGTCAGTGTGTTAATATTACTGAGGACAGTGGGGGTGTTTTACACTTCACAGGGTGTATCTGACTGTGGGTCATGATATACACAGTGTGTCAGTGAGTGTGTTAATATTAATCTGTGTTCTCTGTCAGTGTGTTAATATTACTGAGGACAGTGGTGGTGTTTTACACTTCACAGGGTGTATCTGACTGTGGGTCATGATGTACACAGTGTGTCAGTGAGTGTGTTAATATTAATCTGTGTTCTCTGTCAGTGTGTTAATATTACTGAGGACAGTGGGGGTGTTTTACACTTCACAGAGTGTATCTGACTGTGGGTCATGATATACACAGTGTGTCAGTGAGTGTGTTAATATTAATCTGTGTTCTCTGTCAGTGTGTTAATATTACTGAGGACAGTGGGGGTGTTTTACACTTCACAGGGTGTTTCTGACTGTGGGTCATGATGTACACAGTGTGTCAGTGAGTTTGTTAATATTAATCTGTGTTCTCTGTCAGTGTGTTAATATTGCTGAGGACAGTGGGGGTGTTTTACACTTCTCAGGGTGTATCTGACTGTGGGTCATGATATACACAGTGTGTCAGTGAGTGTGTTAATATTAATCTGTGTTCTCTGTCATTGTGTTAATATTAATGAGGACAGTGGTGGTGTTTTACACTTCACAGGGTGTATCTGACTGTGAGTCATGATGTACACAGTGTGTCAGTGAGTGTGTTAATATTAATCTGTGTTCTCTGTCAGTGTGTTAATATTCCTGAGGACAGTGGGGGTGTTTTACACTTCACAGGGTGTATCTGACTGTGGGTCATGATATACACAGTGTGTCAGTGAGTCTGTTAATATTAATCTGTGTTCTCTGTCAGTGTGTTAATATTGCTGAGGACAGTGGGGATGTTTTACACTTCACAGGGTGTATCTGACTGTGAGTCATGATGTGCACAGTGTGTCAGTGAGTGTGTTAATATTAATCTGTGTTCTCTGTCAATGTGTTAATATTACTGAGGACAGTGTGGGTGTTTTACACTTCACAGGGTGTATCTGACTGTGGGTCATGATGTACACAGTGTGTCAGTGAGTGTGTTAATATTAATCTGTGTTCTCTGTCAGTGTGTTAATATTACTGAGGACAGTGGGGGTGTTTTACACTTCACAGGGTGTATCTGACTGTGGGTCATGATATACACAGTGTGTCAGTGAGTGTGTTAATATTAATCTGTGTTCTCTGTCAGTGTGTTAATATTACTGACGACAGTGGGGGTGTTTTACACTTCACAGGGTGTATCTGACTGTGGGTCATGATATACACAGTGTGTCAGTGAGTGTGTTAATATTAATCTGTGTTCTCTGTCAGTGTGTTAATATTACTGAGGACAGTGATGGTGTTTTACACTTCACAGGGTGTATCTGACTGTGGGTCATGATGTACACAGTGTGTCAGTGAGTGTGTTAATATTAATCTGTGTTCTCTGTCAGTGTGTTAATATTACTGAGGACAGTGGGGGTGTTTTACACTTCACAGAGTGTATCTGACTGTGGGTCATGATATACACAGTGTGTCAGTGAGTGTGTTAATATTAATCTGTGTTCTCTGTCAGTGTGTTAATATTACTGAGGACAGTGGGGGTGTTTTACACTTCACAGGGTGTTTCTGACTGTGGGTCATGATGTACACAGTGTGTCAGTGAGTGTGTTAATATTAATCTGTGTTCTCTGTCAGTGTGTTAATATTACTGACGACAGTGGGGGTGTTTTACACTTCACAGGGTGTATCTGACTGTGGGTCATGATATACACAGTGTGTCAGTGAGTGTGTTAATATTAATCTGTGTTCTCTGTCAGTGTGTTAATATTACTGAGGACAGTGGGGGTGTTTTACACTTCACAGGGTGTATCTGACTGTGGGTCATGATATACACAGTGTGTCAGTGAGTGTGTTAATATTAATCTGTGTTCTCTGTCAGTGTGTTAATATTACTGAGGACAGTGGTGGTGTTTTACACTTCACAGGGTGTATCTGACTGTGGGTCATGATGTACACAGTGTGTCAGTGAGTGTGTTAATATTAATCTGTGTTCTCTGTCAGTGTGTTAATATTACTGAGGACAGTGGGGGTGTTTTACACTTCACAGAGTGTATCTGACTGTGGGTCATGATATACACAGTGTGTCAGTGAGTGTGTTAATATTAATCTGTGTTCTCTGTCAGTGTGTTAATATTACTGAGGACAGTGGGGGTGTTTTACACTTCACAGGGTGTTTCTGACTGTGGGTCATGATGTACACAGTGTGTCAGTGAGTTTGTTAATATTAATCTGTGTTCTCTGTCAGTGTGTTAATATTGCTGAGGACAGTGGGGGTGTTTTACACTTCACAGGGTGTATCTGACTGTGGGTCATGATATACACAGTGTGTCAGTGAGTGTGTTAATATTAATCTGTGTTCTCTGTCATTGTGTTAATATTAATGAGGACAGTGGTGGTGTTTTACACTTCACAGGGTGTATCTGACTGTGAGTCATGATGTACACAGTGTGTCAGTGAGTGTGTTAATATTAATCTGTGTTCTCTGTCAGTGTGTTAATATTCCTGAGGACAGTGGGGGTGTTTTACACTTCACAGGGTGTATCTGACTGTGGGTCATGATATACACAGTGTGTCAGTGAGTCTGTTAATATTAATCTGTGTTCTCTGTCAGTGTGTTAATATTGCTGAGGACAGTGGGGATGTTTTACACTTCACAGGGTGTATCTGACTGTGAGTCATGATGTGCACAGTGTGTCAGTGAGTGTGTTAATATTAATCTGTGTTCTCTGTCAATGTGTTAATATTACTGAGGACAGTGTGGGTGTTTTACACTTCACAGGGTGTATCTGACTGTGGGTCATGATGTACACAGTGTGTCAGTGAGTGTGTTAATATTAATCTGTGTTCTCTGTCAGTGTGTTAATATTACTGAGGACAGTGGGGGTGTTTTACACTTCACAGGGTGTATCTGACTGTGGGTCATGATGTACACAGTGTGTCAGTGAGTGTGTTAATATTAATCTGTGTTCTCTGTCAGTGTGTTAATATTACTGAGGACAGTGGGGGTGTTTTACACTTCACAGGGTGTATCTAACTGTGGGTCATGATATACACAGTGTGTCAGTGAGTGTGTTAATATTAATCTGTGTTCTCTGTCAGTGTGTTAATATTACTGAGGACAGTGGGGGTGTTTTGCACTTCACAGGGTGTATCTGACTGTGGATCATGATGTACACAGTGTGTCAGTGAGTGTGTTAATATTAATCTGTGTTCTCTGTCAGTGTGTTAATATTGCTGAGGACAGTGGGGGTGTTTTACACTTCACAAGGTGTATCTGACTGTGGGTCATGATATACACAGTGTGTCAGTGAGTGTGTTAATATTAATCTGTGTTCTCTGTCAGTGTGTTAATATTACTGAGGACAGTGGGGGTGTTTTACACTTCACAGGGTGTATCTGACTGTGGGTCATGATATACACAGTGTGTCAGTGAGAGTGTTAATATTAATCTGTGTTCTCTGTCAGTGTGTTAATATTACTGAGGACAGTGGGGGTGTTTTACACTTCACAGGGTGTATCTGACTGTGGGTCATGATATACACAGTGTGTCAGTGAGTGTGTTAATATTAATCTGTGTTCTCTGTCAGTGTGTTAGTATTCCTGAGGACAGTGGGGGTGTTTTACACTTCACAGGGTGTATCTGACTGTGGGTCATGATATACACAGTGTGTCAGTGAGTGTGTTAATATTAATCTGTGTTCTCTGTCAGTGTGTTAATATTACTGAGGACAGTGGAGGTGTTTTACACTTCACAGGGTGTATCTGACTGTGGGTCATGATATACACAGTGTGTCAGTGAGTGTGTTAATATTAATCTGTGTTCTCTGTCAGTGTGTTAATATTCCTGAGGACAGTGGGGGTGTTTTACACTTCACAGGGTTTATCTGACTGTGAGTCATGATGTACACAGTGTGTCAGTGAGTGTGTTAATATTAATCTGTGTTCTCTGTCAGTGTGTTAATATTCCTGAGGACAGTGGGGGTGTTTTACACTTCACAGGGTGTATCTGGCTGTGGGTCATGATGGACACAGTGTGTCAGTGAGTGTGTTAATATTAATCTGTGTACTCTGTCAGTGTGTTAATATTGCTGAGGACAGTGGGAATGTTTTACACTTCACCGGGTGTATCTGACTGTGGGTCATGATATACACAGTGTGTCAGTGAGTGTGTTAATATTAATCTGTGTTCTCTGTCAGTGTGTTAATATTCCTGAGGACAGTGGGGGTGTTTTACACTTCACAGGGTTTATCTGACTGTGAGTCATGATGTACACAGTGTGTCAGTGAGTGTGTTAATATTAATCTGTGTTCTCTGTCAGTGTGTTAATATTCCTGAGGACAGTGGGGGTGTTTTACACTTCACAGGGTGTATCTGGCTGTGGGTCATGATGGACACAGTGTGTCAGTGAGTGTGTTAATATTAATCTGTGTACTCTGTCAGTGTGTTAATATTGCTGAGGACAGTGGGAATGTTTTACACTTCACCGGGTGTATCTGACTGTGGGTCATGATGTACACAGTGTGTCAGTGAGTGTGTTAATATTAATCTGTGTTCTCTGTCAGTGTGTTAATATTGCTGAGGACAGTGGGGGTGTTTTACACTTCACCGGGTGTATCTGGCTGTGAGTCATGATGTACCCAGTGTGTCAGTGAGTGTGTTAATATTAATCTGTGTTCTCTGTCAGTGTGTTAATATTCCTGAGGACAGTGGGGGTGTTTTACACTTCACAGGGTGTATCTGACTGTGGATCATGATATACACAGTGTGTTAGTGAGTCTGTTAATATTAATCTGTGTTCTCTGTCAGTGTGTTAATATTGCTGAGGACAGTGGGGATGTTTTACACTTCACAGGGTGTATCTGACTGTGAGTCATGATGTACACAGTGTGTCAGTGAGTGTGTTAATATTAATCTGTGTTCTCTGTCAGTGTGTTAATATTACTGAGGACAGTGTGGGTGTTTTACACTTCACAGGGTGTATCTGACTGTGGGTCATGATGTACACAGTGTGTCAGTGAGTGTGTTAATATTAATCTGTGTTCTCTGTCAGTGTGTTAATATTACTGAGGACAGTGGGGGTGTTTTACACTTCACAGGGTGTATCTGACTGTGGGTCATGATGTACACGGTGTGTCAGTGAGTGTGTTAATATTAATCTGTGTTCTCTGTCAGTGTGTTAATATTGCTGAGGACAGTGGGGGTGTTTTACACTTCACAAGGTGTATCTGACTGTGGGTCATGATATACACAGTGTGTCAGTGAGTGTGTTAATATTAATCTGTGTTCTCTGTCAGTGTGTTAATATTACTGAGGACAGTGGGGGTGTTTTACACTTCACAGGGTGTATCTGACTGTGGGTCATGATATACACAGTGTGTCAGTGAGAGTGTTAATATTAATCTGTGTTCTCTGTCAGTGTGTTAATATTACTGACGACAGTGGGGGTGTTTTACACTTCACAGGGTGTATCTGACTGTGGGTCATGATATACACAGTGTGTCAGTGAGTGTGTTAATATTAATCTGTGTTCTCTGTCAGTGTGTTAATATTACTGACGACAGTGGGGGTGTTTTACACTTCACAGGGTGTATCTGACTGTGGGTCATGATATACACAGTGTGTCAGTGAGTGTGTTAATATTAATCTGTGTTCTCTGTCAGTGTGTTAATATTACTGAGGACAGTGATGGTGTTTTACACTTCACAGGGTGTATCTGACTGTGGGTCATGATGTACACAGTGTGTCAGTGAGTGTGTTAATATTAATCTGTGTTCTCTGTCAGTGTGTTAATATTACTGAGGACAGTGGGGGTGTTTTACACTTCACAGAGTGTATCTGACTCTGGGTCATGATATACACAGTGTGTCAGTGAGTGTGTTAATATTAATCTGTGTTCTCTGTCAGTGTGTTAATATTACTGAGGACAGTGGGGGTGTTTTACACTTCACAGGGTGTTTCTGACTGTGGGTCATGATGTACACAGTGTGTCAGTGAGTGTGTTAATATTAATCTGTGTTCTCTGTCAGTGTGTTAATATTGCTGAGGACAGTGGGGATGTTTTACACTTCACAGGGTGTATCTGACTGTGGGTCATGATATACACAGTGTGTCAGTGAGTGTGTTAATATTAATCTGTGTTCTCTGTCATTGTGTTAATATTAATGAGGACAGTGGGGGTGTTTTACACTTCACAGGGTGTATCTGACTGTGGGTCATGATGTACACATTGTGTCAGTGAGTGTGTTAATATTAATCTGTGTTCTCTGTCAGTGTGTTAATATTGCTGAGGACAGTGGGGATGTTTTACACTTCACAGGGTGTATCTGACTGTGGGTCATGATATACACAGTGTGTCAGTGAGTGTGTTAATATTAATCTGTGTTCTCTGTCAGTGTGTTAATATTCCTGAGGACAGTGGGGGTGTTTTACACTTCACAGGGTGTATCTGGCTGTGGGTCATGATGGACACAGTGTGTCAGTGGGTGTGTTAATATTAATCTGTGTACTCTGTCAGTGTGTTAATATTGCTGAGGACAGTGGGAATGTTTTACACTTCACCGGGTGTATCTGACTGTGGGTCATGATGTACACAGTGTGTCAGTGAGTGTGTTAATATTAATCTGTGTTCTCTGTCAGTGTGTTAATATTGCTGAGGACAGTGGGGGTGTTTTACACTTCACCGGGTGTATCTGGCTGTGAGTCATGATGTACACAGTGTGTCAGTGAGTGTGTTAATATTAATCTGTGTTCTCTGTCAGTGTGTTAATATTCCTGAGGACAGTGGGGGTGTTTTACACTTCACAGGGTGTATCTGACTGTGGATCATGATATACACAGTGTGTTAGTGAGTCTGTTAATATTAATCTGTGTTCTCTGTCAGTGTGTTAATATTGCTGAGGACAGTGGGGATGTTTTACACTTCACAGGGTGTATCTGACTGTGAGTCATGATGTACACAGTGTGTCAGTGAGTG
Organism: Heterodontus francisci; assembly: GCF_036365525.1. Classification (NCBI taxonomy): domain Eukaryota; kingdom Metazoa; phylum Chordata; class Chondrichthyes; order Heterodontiformes; family Heterodontidae; genus Heterodontus; species Heterodontus francisci. The sequence continues at coordinate 399,158 of NW_027141342.1, read as the reverse complement.
TGTTAATATTAATCTGTGTTCTCTGTCAGTGTGTTAATATTACTGAGGACAGTGTGGGTGTTTTACACTTCACAGGATGTATCTGACTGTGGGTCATGATGTACACAGTGTGTCAGTGAGAGTGTTAATATTAATCTGTGTTCTCTGTCAGTGTGTTAATATTACTGACGACAGTGGGGGTGTTTTACACTTCACAGGGTGTATCTGACTGTGGGTCATGATATACACAGTGTGTCAGTGAGTGTGTTAATATTAATCTGTGTTCTCTGTCAGTGTGTTAATATTACTGAGGACAGTGATGGTGTTTTACACTTCACAGGGTGTATCTGACTGTGGGTCATGATGTACACAGTGTGTCAGTGAGTGTGTTAATATTAATCTGTGTTCTCTGTCAGTGTGTTAATATTACTGAGGACAGTGGGGGTGTTTTACACTTCACAGAGTGTATCTGACTCTGGGTCATGATATACACAGTGTGTCAGTGAGTGTGTTAATATTAATCTGTGTTCTCTGTCAGTGTGTTAATATTACTGAGGACAGTGGGGGTGTTTTACACTTCACAGGGTGTTTCTGACTGTGGGTCATGATGTACACAGTGTGTCAGTGAGTGTGTTAATATTAATCTGTGTTCTCTGTCAGTGTGTTAATATTGCTGAGGACAGTGGGGATGTTTTACACTTCACAGGGTGTATCTGACTGTGGGTCATGATATACACAGTGTGTCAGTGAGTGTGTTAATATTAATCTGTGTTCTCTGTCATTGTGTTAATATTAATGAGGACAGTGGGGGTGTTTTACACTTCACAGGGTGTATCTGACTGTGGGTCATGATGTACACAGTGTGTCAGTGAGTGTGTTAATATTAATCTGTGTTCTCTGTCAGTGTGTTAATATTGCTGAGGACAGTGGGGATGTTTTACACTTCACAGGGTGTATCTGACTGTGGGTCATGATATACACAGTGTGTCAGTGAGTGTGTTAATATTAATCTGTGTTCTCTGTCAGTGTGTTAATATTCCTGAGGACAGTGGGGGTGTTTTACACTTCACAGGGTGTATCTGGCTGTGGGTCATGATGTACACAGTGTGTCAGTGAGTGTGTTAATATTAATCTGTGTTCTCTGTCAGTGTGTTAATATTGCTGAGGACAGTGGGGGTGTTTTACACTTCACCGGGTGTATCTGGCTGTGAGTCATGATGTACACAGTGTGTCAGTGAGTGTGTTAATATTAATCTGTGTTCTCTGTCAGTGTGTTAATATTCCTGAGGACAGTGGGGGTGTTTTACACTTCACAGGGTGTATCTGACTGTGGATCATGATATACACAGTGTGTTAGTGAGTCTGTTAATATTAATCTGTGTTCTCTGTCAGTGTGTTAATATTGCTGAGGACAGTGGGGATGTTTTACACTTCACAGGGTGTATCTGACTGTGAGTCATGATGTACACAGTGTGTCAGTGAGTGTGTTAATATTAATCTGTGTTCTCTGTCAGTGTGTTAATATTACTGAGGACAGTGTGGGTGTTTTACACTTCACAGGATGTATCTGACTGTGGGTCATGATGTACACAGTGTGTCAGTGAGTGTGTTAATATTAATCTGTGTTCTCTGTCAGTGTGTTAATATTACTGAGGACAGTGGGGGTGTTTTACACTTCACAGGGTGTATCTGACTGTGGGTCATGATGTACACGGTGTGTCAGTGAGTGTGTTAATATTAATCTGTGTTCTCTGTCAGTGTGTTAATATTGCTGAGGACAGTGGTGGTGTTTTACACTTCACAAGGTGTATCTGACTGTGGGTCATGATATACACAGTGTGTCAGTGAGTGTGTTAATATTAATCTGTGTTCTCTGTCAGTGTGTTAATATTACTGAGGACAGTGGGGGTGTTTTACACTTCACAGGGTGTATCTGACTGTGGGTCATGATATACACAGTGTGTCAGTGAGAGTGTTAATATTAATCTGTGTTCTCTGTCAGTGTGTTAATATTACTGACGACAGTGGGGGTGTTTTACACTTCACAGGGTGTATCTGACTGTGGGTCATGATATACACAGTGTGTCAGTGAGTGTGTTAATATTAATCTGTGTTCTCTGTCAGTGTGTTAATATTACTGACGACAGTGGGGGTGTTTTACACTTCACAGGGTGTATCTGACTGTGGGTCATGATATACACAGTGTGTCAGTGAGTGTGTTAATATTAATCTGTGTTCTCTGTCAGTGTGTTAATATTACTGAGGACAGTGATGGTGTTTTACACTTCACAGGGTGTATCTGACTGTGGGTCATGATGTACACAGTGTGTCAGTGAGTGTGTTAATATTAATCTGTGTTCTCTGTCAGTGTGTTAATATTACTGAGGACAGTGGGGGTGTTTTACACTTCACAGAGTGTATCTGACTGTGGGTCATGATATACACAGTGTGTCAGTGAGTGTGTTAATATTAATCTGTGTTCTCTGTCAGTGTGTTAATATTACTGAGGACAGTGGGGGTGTTTTACACTTCACAGGGTGTTTCTGACTGTGGGTCATGATGTACACAGTGTGTCAGTGAGTGTGTTAATATTAATCTGTGTTCTCTGTCAGTGTGTTAATATTGCTGAGGACAGTGGGGATGTTTTACACTTCACAGGGTGTATCTGACTGTGGGTCATGATATACACAGTGTGTCAGTGAGTGTGTTAATATTAATCTGTGTTCTCTGTCATTGTGTTAATATTAATGAGGACAGTGGGGGTGTTTTACACTTCACAGGGTGTATCTGACTGTGGGTCATGATGTACACAGTGTGTCAGTGAGTGTGTTAATATTAATCTGTGTTCTCTGTCAGTGTGTTAATATTGCTGAGGACAGTGGGGATGTTTTACACTTCACAGGGTGTATCTGACTGTGGGTCATGATATACACAGTGTGTCAGTGAGTGTGTTAATATTAATCTGTGTTCTCTGTCATTGTGTTAATATTAATGAGGACAGTGGGGGTGTTTTACACTTCACAGGGTGTATCTGACTGTGGGTCATGATGTACACAGTGTGTCAGTGAGTGTGTTAATATTAATCAGTGTTCTCTGTCAGTGTGTTAATATTCCACCCTAGCCAAATCGCCCCTTTCACTTTTTGCTCTCTCTCTCCCCCCACAACTCCTCGTGCACCTTCTTCTCCTTTGAGCTCATCACTTTGTTCCCCAAATCCCATCCCCCACTCCCATACACCATTCCCCGATACCACTACCCCCTAACACCCCTCCCTCACTCCCATACCCCTCATCCCACCCAGCCACCCCTCGCCCACTCCCCTTCCCCACTCCCCTCCCAACTTCCCTCCTTCATTCCCCTCCCCCTCTCTCCAACCCCACCCCCAACCACATACCCCTATCCCACTGCTTCCCCCACTGCCCTCCCTCACTCTCCTACCCCACACCCCTCCCCCACTCCCCTCCACATCTCCCCTCAACCGCTCCACTCCCCAACTCCATCACTATCGCCCCTCCCCCACTCCCCTCCGCCAATCCCCTCCGCCAATCCGCTCCCCCACTCTGCTCCACACTCCCCTCCCCAACTCCGCTCCCCTACTCCCCTCTTCCTTCCCCTCCCACACTACCCTCCCACACTCCCCAGCCCACTTCCCTCCCCCACTCCCCTACCCCATTCCTGCTGCCACTCCCCTACCCTACTCCCCTTCCCCACTCCACTCCCCTCTCAATGCCTCCACTCCCCTACTGCACTGCCCTCCCCAGTCCCCTTACCACTCCACTCCCACACTCCCCTACATCATTCCCCTACCCCACTCCCCTACACCACTCCCATCCCTCACCCCCCTACCACACTCCCCTTCCCTAGTCCCTTCCCACACTCCCCCTACCGAACTCCCCGCCCACACTCCCCGACCACTCTCCCCTACCACGCTCCCCTCCCCCACTCCCCTCTCCCAGCCCTGACTCACCTACCGCACTCCCCTACCCCACTTCCTGTCCCCCACTCCCACTCCCTTCACCCACTCCCCTACCCCACTCCCATACACCACTCCCCTCCCCCACTCCCTGTCCCCCACTCCCCTCCCCCACTCCCCTACCCCACTCCCCTTTATCAATCCCCTACCACACCCCCTGTCCCCCAATCCCTGTTCCCCACTCCCTGTCCCCCACTCCCCTCCCCCACTCCCCTCCCCACTCTCCTACCCCACACTCCTCCCCCACTCCCCGCCATACACCCCTCCCCAACTCCCCTCAACCGCTCCACTCCCCAACTCCACCAGCATCTCCTCTCCCCCACTCCCTTCCCCAACTCCCCTCCACCAATCCCCTCCACCAATCCCCTCCCCCAGACCCCTCCCCACTCCACTCCCCAACTCCGCGCCCCTACTCCCCTCTCCGCTCCCCTCCCACTCTACCCTCCCTCACTCCCCAGCTCACATCCCTCCCGCACTCCCCTACCCCATTCCTGCCGCCACTCCCCACCCCCACTCCCCTCCCCTACTCCACACCCGTCTCACTGCCCCACTCCCCTACCCCACTCCCCTCGCCAGTCCCCTTTCCACTCCACTCCCACACACCCCTACATCACTGCCCTACCCCACTCCCCTACCCCACTCCCATCCCCCACTCCCTTACAACACTCCCCTTCCCTACTCCCTTCCCACACTCCCCCTACCGAACTCCCCTCCCACACTCCCCGACTACACTCCCCTACCACACTCCCCTCCCCCACTCCCCTCCCCCCACCCCAACTCACCTACCACACTCCCCTACACCACTTCCTGTCCCCCACTCCCCTCTCCCACTCCCTTCATCCACTCCCCTCCCCCACTCCCCTCCCCCACTCCCCTATATCACTCCCCTACCCCACTACTTATCCCCCACTCCCTGTCCCCCCTCCCCTCCCCCACTCCCCTACCCCACTCCCCTCGACCATTCCCCTCGACCACTCCGCTAACCCACTCCCCTATATCACTCCCTTACCCCACTCCCCCTGTCCCCCATTCCCTGTCCCCCACTCCCCTCCACAACTCACCTCCCCCACTCCCCTACTCCACTCCCGCACCCCACTCCTTACCCCCACTCCTCTACCCAACTCCCCTCCCCAACTCCCCTCCCCAACTCCCCTCCCCCCTCCCCTCCCCCACTCCCCACCCAACTCATTACCCCACTCCCCTACCCCACTCCCCTCACCAACTCCCTTACCACCCGCCCCTACTCCACTCCCCTCCCAAACTCACCTCCCCCACTCCCCTCCACAACTCCCCTCCCTCACTTCCCTCCAGAACACCCCTCCCCAACTCCCCCCAACAGCCCTCCCCCACTTCCCTCCCCCACCTCCCTCCCCCACACCCCTCCCCCACTCCCCTCCCCAACTCCTCTCCCCACTCCCCTCCCCCTCTCCCCGCCCCAGCTCCCCTCGTCCACTCCCCTCCCACATTAACTTCCCCCACTCTCCTCCCCACTCCCCTCCCCAACTAGCCTCCCCATCTCCGCTACCACACTCCCCTACCCCATTCGCTGAACCCACTCCCTTACCACACCCCACCACCAATCCCCTCCCCTACTCCGATCCACCACTCCGCTTCCCTCCACCTCTTCACTGCCCTCACCTAAGACAATCCCATCCTCCACTACCCTCCCCCACTCCCCTGCCCCACTCCCCGACCCCACAGGCCGACCGCAGTGCCCTCCACAACTCCCCTACCCCACTCCACTACCCCACTCCCCTACCACACTCCCCTACGCCACTCCCCGACCCTACTCCCCTACCGCACACCCCTCCACAACTCCCCTACCCCACTCCCCTACCCCATTCCCCTCCTCCACACCCCTCCCCACTCCCCTACCTCACTCCCCTCCCCCACACCCCTACCCACCTCTCCTACCCCACCCCATCCCCCACTCACCTTCTCTCCACCTCCTCACTGCCCTCCAATACCCAACGCCCCTACCCCACTCCACTATCCCATTCCCACTCCCCTACCACACTCCCATCCCCCACTCGCCTCCCCCACTCCCCTACATCACTCCACTACCCCACGCCCTGTCCCCACTTCCCTCCCCAACTCCCATCCCCCACTCCCCTATCCCACTCCCCACCCCACTTCCATCGCACACTCCTCTACCCCACTCCCCTCCCCAAGTCCCCTCCCCAACTCCCCTATCCCACTCCCCTCCACAGCGCCCCCGCAACTCCCCTCACAAACTCCCATACCCCACTCCCCTCCACCACTCACACCCCCCACTCCCCTCCCCAACTCCCCTGCCTCACTTCCTTTCCCCACTCCCCTCCCCAAATCCTCCCAACTTCCCTCCCCCACTCCCCGGCCTATCTCTCCTCCCCACACCCCTCCCAAACACCCGGACCCCATCCCCTACCCCATTCTCCTACCCCACTCCCCTAACTCACTCCCTTAACACATCCCCTCCACCACTCAGCTTCCCTCCACCACTTCACTGCCCTGCCCAACCACACTCCCATCCCCCAGTACACTCCCCCAATCCCCAACCCCACTCCCCTCCCCCACTCCCCTACTGCACTCCCTCTACAACTCCCCTACCCCACTCCCCTACCACACTGCCCTACCACACTCCCCTACCCCAATCCCCTACCACACTCCCCTACCCCACTCCCCTCCACCACTCCCATACCTCACTACCCTCCCCTACTCCCGTACCCACATCTCCTACCACACCCCTTCCCCACTCCCCTTCCCTCCACCTCCTCACTGCCCTCCACTACCCAACACCTCGACCCTACACACATCCTCACTCCCCTCCCCACTCCCCTTCCCTCCACCTCCTCACTGCGCTCACCTATCCCACGCCCCTTTCCCACTCCCTACATCACTCCCCTCCCCCACTCCCCTCCCCCACTCCCCTCCCAAACTCCCTGACCACATCCCCTACCCAATTCTCCTACCTCACTCCCCTACCTCACACCCTTACCACACCCCCTCCTCCAATCACCTCACCCACTCCCCTCCACCACTCAGTTCCCTCCACCTCTTCACTGCCCTGCCCAACCACACTCCCATCCCCCAGTACACTCCCCCAATCCCCAACCCCACTCCCCTCCCCCATTCCCCTACTGCACTCCCTCGACAACTCCCCTACCCCACTCTCCTAACACACTCCCCTACCCCACTCCCCTCCACCACTCCCATACCTCACTATCCTCCCCTACTCCCGTACCCACATCTCCTACCACATCCCTTCCCCAATCCCCTTCCCTCCACCTCCTCTGCCCTCCACTACCCAACACCTCGACCCTACACACAACCTCACTCCCCTCCCCACTCCCCTTCCCTCCACCTCCTTACTGCGCTTCCCTATCCCACGCCCCTTTCCCACAACCTACATCACTCCCCTCCCCCACTCCCCTCCCCCACTCCCCTCACAACTCCCATACCTCACTACCCTCCCCTACTCCCATACCCACCTCTCCTACCACACCCCTTCCCCACTCCCCTTCCCTCCACCTCCTCACTGCCCTCCACTACCCAACACCTCGATCCTACACACATCCTCACTCCCCTCCCCATTCCCCTTCCCTCCACCTCCTCACTGCTCTCACCTATCCCACGCCCCTTTCCCACTCCCTACATCACTCCCCTCCCCCACTCCACTCCCCCACTCCCCTCCCCCACTCCCCTCCCAAACTCCCTAACCACATCCCCTACCCAATTCTCCTACCTCACTCCCCTACCTCACACTCTTACCACACCCCCTCCTCCAATCACCTCACCCACTCCCCTCCACCACTCAGTTCCCTCCACCTCTTCACTGCCCTGCCCAACCACACTCCCATCCCCAGTACACTCCCCCAATCCCCAACCCCACTCCCTTCCCCCATTCCCCTACTGCACTCCCTCTACAACTCCCCTACCCCAATCCCCTAACACACTCCCCTCCCCCACTCCCCACCCAACTCATTACCCCACTCCCCTACCCCACTCCCCTCACCAACTCCCTTACCACCCGCCCCTACTCCACTCCCCTCCCAAACTCACCTCCCCCACTCCCCTCCACAACTCCCCTCCCTCACTTCCCTCCTGAACACCCCTCCCCAACTCCCCCCAACAGCCCTCCCCCACTTCCCTCCCCCACCTCCCTCCCCCACACCCCTCCCCCACTCCCCTCCCCAACTCCTCTCCCCACTCCCCTCCCCCTCTCCCCGCCCCAGCTCCCCTCGTCACTCCCCTCCCACATTAACTTCCCCCACTCTCCTCCCCACTCCCCTCCCCAACTAGCCTCCCCAACTCCGCTACCACACTCCCCTACCCCATTCGCTGAACCCACTCCCTTACCACACCCCACCACCAATCCCCTCCCCTACTCCGATCCACCACTCCGCTTCCCTCCACCTCTTCACTGCCCTCACCTAAGACAATCCCATCCTCCACTACCCTCCCCCACTCCCCTGCCCCACTCCCCGACCCCACAGGCCGACCGCAGTGCCCTCCACAACTCCCCTACCCCACTCCACTACCCCACTCCCCTACCACACTCCCCTACGCCACTCCCCGACCCTACTCCCCTACCGCACACCCCTCCACAACTCCCCTACCCCACTCCCCTACCCCATTCCCCTCCTCCATGCCCCTCCCCACTCCCCCACCTCACTCCCCTCCCCCACACCCCTACCCACCTCTCCTACCCCACCCCATCCCCCACTCACCTTCTCTCCACCTCCTCACTGCCCTCCAATACCCAACGCCCCTACCCCACTCCACTATCCCATTCCCACTCCCCTACCACACTCCCATCCCCCACTCGCCTCCCCCACTCCCCTACATCACTCCCCTACCCCACGCCCTGTCCCCACTCCCCTCCCCAACTCCCATCCCCCACTCCCCTATCCCACTCCCCACCCCACCTCCATCGCACACTCCTCTACCCCACTCCCCTCCCCAAGTCCCCTCCCCAACTCCCCTATCCCACTCCCCTCCACAGCGCCCCCGCAACTCCCCTCACAAACTCCCATACCCCACTCCCCTCCACCACTCACACCCCCCCACTCCCCTCCCCAACTCCCCTGCCTCACTTCCTTTCCCCACTCCCCTCCCCAAATCCTCCCAACTTCCCTCCCCCACTCCCCGGCCTATCTCTCCTCCCCACACCCCTCCCAAACACCCGGACCCCATCCCCTACCCCATTCTCCTACCCCACTCCCCTAACTCACTCCCTTACCACATCCCCTCCACCACTCAGCTTCCCTCCACCACTTCACTGCCCTGCCCAACCACACTCCCATCCCCCAGTACACTCCCCCAATCTCCAACCCCACTCCCCTCCCCCACTCCCCTACTGCACTCCCTCTACAACTCCCCTACCCCACTCCCCTACCACACTGCCCTACCCCACTCCCCTACCCCAATCCCCTACCACACTCCCCTACCCCACTCCCCTCCACCACTCCCATACCTCACTACCCTCCCCTACTCCCGTACCCACATCTCCTACCACACCCCTTCCCCACTCCCCTTCCCTCCACCTCCTCACTGCCCTCCACTACCCAACACCTCGACCCTACACACATCCTCACTCCCCTCCCCACTCCCCTTCCCTCCACCTCCTCACTGCGCTCACCTATCCCACGCCCCTTTCCCACTCCCTACATCACTCCCCTCCCCCACTCCCCTCCCCCACTCCCCTCCCAAACTCCCTGACCACATCCCCTACCCAATTCTCCTACCTCACTCCCCTACCTCACACCCTTACCACACCCCCTCCTCCAATCACCTCACCCACTCCCCTCCACCACTCAGTTCCCTCCACCTCTTCACTGCCCTGCCCAACCACACTCCCATCCCCCAGTACACTCCCCCAATCCCCAACCCCACTCCCCTCCCCCATTCCCCTACTGCACTCCCTCTACAACTCCCCTACCCCACTCCCCTAACACACTCCCCTACCCCACTCCCCTCCACCACTCCCATACCTCACTATCCTCCCCTACTCCCGTACCCACATCTCCTACCACATCCCTTCCCCAATCCCCTTCCCTCCACCTCCTCACTGCCCTCCACTACCCAACACCTCGACCCTACACACAACCTCACTCCCCTCCCCACTCCCCTTCCCTCCACCTCCTTACTGCGCTTCCCTATCCCACGCCCCTTTCCCACAACCTACATCACTCCCCTCCCCCACTCCCCTCCCCCACTCCCCTCACAACTCCCATACCTCACTACCCTCCCCTACTCCCATACCCACCTCTCCTACCACACCCCTTCCCCACTCCCCTTCCCTCCACCTCCTCACTGCCCTCCACTACCCAACACCTCGATCCTACACACATCCTCACTCCCCTCCCCATTCCCCTTCCCTCCACCTCCTCACTGCTCTCACCTATCCCACGCCCCTTTCCCACTCCCTACATCACTCCCCTCCCCCACTCCACTCCCCCACTCCCCTCCCCCACTCCCCTCCCAAACTCCCTAACCACATCCCCTACCCAATTCTCCTAGCTCACTCCCCTACCTCACACTCTTACCACACCCCCTCCTCCAATCACCTCACCCACTCCCCTCCACCACTCAGTTCCCTCCACCTCTTCACTGCCCTGCCCAACCACACTCCCATCCCCAGTACACTCCCCCAATCCCCAACCCCACTCCCTTCCCCCATTCCCCTACTGCACTCCCTCTACAACTCCCCTACCCCAATTCCCTAACACACTCCCCTCCCCCACTCCCCACCCAACTCATTACCCCACTCCCCTACCCCACTCCCCTCACCAACTCCCTTACCACCCGCCCCTACTCCACTCCCCTCCCAAACTCACCTCCCCCACTCCCCTCCACAACTCCCCTCCCTCACTTCCCTCCAGAACACCCCTCCCCAACTCCCCCCAACAGCCCTCCCCCACTTCCCTCCCCCACCTCCCTCCCCCACACCCCTCCCCCACTCCCCTCTCCAACTCCTCTCCCCTCCCCCTCCCCCACTCCCCTCCCCCACTCCCCTTCCCCACTCCCCTTCCCCACTCCACTTTCCCACTCCCCGACACTACTCCCCTTACCCACATCCCTTCCCTCCAAATCCTCACTGCCCTCCCCGACACCACTCCCCTCCCCCACTCCCTTTTCCTCCACCTCCTCACTGTCCTCCAATCCCCTCCCCTACTCCCCTTCCTTCTCCTCCACACTGCCCTCCCCTACCCAACTCCCCTACGCCACTGCCCTGCCCACTCCCCACGCCACTCCCCTTCACTCCACCTCCTCACTGCCCTCCCCCACTTCCACCAGTCCCCAACCCCAATCCCCTCCCCAAATCCCCTCCCCCTCACACCACCCCCAGATCCCTCCCCAACTCCCCTCCCCAACTCCCCTCCCCCACTCCCCTCACCCACTCCCCTCACCCACTCCCAAACACCCCACCCCCAAATCCCCTCCCCCACACCCCTGCACCTCTCCCCGACGCCACTCTCCTCCCAATTCCCCTATCACACTCCCCTCCAAAACTCCCCTCCCCCAATCCCCAACTCCCCTCCCCACTCCCATCACCCGCTACCCTCCGCCGCTCCCCTCCCCCACACCCCTACCCCACACCCCTGCCCCACACCCCTGCCCCACTCCACTTCCCTAACCTCCTCCCCTAGCCAAACCCACCCACACTCACCTCCCCCCACTCCAGTCCACCTCTGCGCTCCCCTGCATCTCTTCACTGCCCTCCCCTAACACACTCCCATCCCCCACTACGCTCCCGCATTCCCCTACCCCACTCCCCTACCACACTCCACCCCCCACTCCCCTACCACACTCCCCTCCACAACTCCCCTACAGCACTCCAAATCACTACACCACTCCTCTCCCCCACTCCCTACCTCAACTCCCCTCCCCACTCCCCGAAACCACTCCCCTTCCCACTCCCCTCCCCACTTCCCTCCCCCACTCCCCTCCCCCACTCCCCTCCCCCACACCCATCACAAACTCCCCTACCCCACTCCCCTACTCCGCTCCTCTCTCACACTCCCCTCCCCCACTCCGCTCCCCCAAATCCCTTACTCACGCCCTCCGCCACACTCCTACCACACTCTACTCCCTCACTCACCTCCCCAACTCCCCTCCCCCGCTCCCCTCCCACACTAACCTTCCACACACCCCTTCCCACTCCCCTCCCCTCCGACACTCCCCTCGCCCTCTCTCCACCGGCACTTTCCTCCCGAACACCCCTCCCCCACTTCCCTCCCCCACTCCCCTCCCCCACTCCCCTACTCCAATCTCGTACCCCACTCCACTCCCCCACTCTCGTACCCCACTCCACTCCCCCCCTCCCATACCTCACTCCCCTCCACAGCTCCCCTACCCCGCACCCCTACCCCACTCCCCCACTCCGCACCCCCACTCCGCACCCCCACTCCCCACTCCCCTCATCCACTACCCTACCCAACTCCACTGCCCCACTCCCATCCCCCATTCCCCTCCCCCACTCCCCTACCCAACTCCCCTCCCCCACTCCCCTACCCCACTCCCCTACCCCACACCCCTACCGCACACCACTACCGCTCTCCACTCCCCCACTCCCCTATCGCACTCCCCTTCTGCACTCCCCTTCACAACTCCCCTACCCCACTCCACGACCCCACATGACTCCCCCACACCCCTACCCCACTCACTCCCCTACAACCCTACCCCACTCCCTGACACCACACCCGTCACCCACACCCCTACCCAACTCCGCTTCCCAACACTCTGACCCCAATACCCTCCCCCACTCCCCTTCTCTCCACCTCCTCACTGTGCTCCCCTACCCACTCCCCTTTCCCACTGCACTTTCCCACTCCCCTACCCCACTCCCCTAACTCACTTCCCTCCCCCACTCCCCTTCATTCTCTTCCTCACTGCCCTCCCCGACCCAGCTCCCCTACGCCACCGCCTCTCTCACTCCCCACGTCACTCCCTTTCCCTCCACCTGCTCACTGCCCTCCCCTACCCCACACCCCCACTCCACTCCAATCTCAAACTGCCCTACCTCACTCCACTCCACCAGTTACAGCCCCCACGACCCTACCCCACTCCCTTCCCCCAATCCATTCCCCCATTCCACTCCCTCTATCCCCTCTCCCATACATCTACCTCACTCCCCTCCCCCACTCCCCTCCCCATTCCCCACCCCCACTCCCCTACCCCACTCGCATACCCCACACCCCTACCCAATCCCCTACTCCACTGACCTATCACACACCCTTCCCCCACTCCCCTCCCCATTACCCTCCCCACTCCCCTTCCCGCCAAATCCTCACTGCTCTCCCCAACCCCACTGCCCTGCCTCACTCCCCTTTCCTCCACCTCCTCACTGCCCTCCCCTCCCCGACTCCCCTCATCCACTCCCATCCGCCACTCCCCTCAGCCACTCCAACACCCCACTTCCCTCCCCCACTCCCCTCCCCCACTCCCCTACATCACTCCTCACACCACTACCCTACCCCACTTCCCTCTCCAACTCCCCTCCCCAACTCCCCTCCACACTCCCCTTCCCTCCACCTCCTTAGAGCCCACCCCTACCACTCTCCCTGACACCACTCTGCACCCCCACTCCCCATCTCCACTCTCCTAACCCACTACCCCACCCCACTACCCCACCCACTCCACTCCACCACTCCCCTACCACACTACCCCACCCCACTCCACCACTCCCCTCCCCCACTCCCCTCCCCAATCCACTACCTCAATCCCCTCCCCATAACCCACCCCCACTCCCATCCCCCACTCCCCTCCCCAACTGCCCTCCTACATTCCCCTACCTCACTCCCCTACCGCACTCCCCTACCTCACTCCCCTACCTCACTCCCCTACCTCACTCCCCTCCCCAACTCCGCTCCCCAACCCAGCACCCTAACTCATCTCCCCCAGTGCCCTCAACAACTCCCATACCCCACTCCCCTACCCCACTCCCCCACTCCCCTCTCCCACACCCCTACCCCACTCCACTTACATTCACGTCCTCACTGCCCGTCTCTACCACACTCCCACCCCACACTGCCATCCCCCACTACCCTCCCCCACTTCCCAGACCGCACTCCGCTCCACAACACCCCTACCCAACACCCCTACCCCACACCCCTACCCCAAACCCATCACCCACTCCGCTACCACACTCCACCACCCCCTCCCTCACCCTCTCCATTCCACTCCACCACCGCATCCCTCCCCCTCTCCATTGCCCTCCACCACCCTCTCCCTCCCCATCTTCATGACCCTCCACCACCCCCTCCCTCCCCCTCTTCATTCCCCTCCACCTCCCCCTCCCTCCCCCTCTTCATTCCCCTCCACCACCCCCTCCCTCCGCATCTTCATTCCCATCCACCACCCCCTCCCTCCCCCACTTCATTTGCATCCACCTATCCTTCCAATCCCATGTTCATTCACCTCCATCACCCCATCCCTCCCCATCTTCTATCCCATCCACCACCCCCTCCCTCCCCCTCTTCATTCCCCTCCACCACCGCCTCCGTCCCCTCGTCATTCCCATCCACCAGCCCCTCCCTCCCCATCTTCATGCCCATCCTCCAAACCCTCCCTCCCCCTCTTCATTCCCCTCCACCACATCTTCCCTCCCCCTCTTCATTCCCCACCACCCCCTCCCTCCCGCTCTTCATTCCCCACCTCCCCCTCCCTCCCCCTCTTCATTCCCCTCCACCACCCCCTCCCTCCACTTATTCATTCCCCACCACCCCTTCCCTCCCCCTCTTCATTGCCCACCTCCCGCTCCCTGCCCCTCTTCATTCCTCTCCACCACCGCTACCTCCCACTCGTCATTCCCATCCACCACCCCCTCCCCCATCTTCATTCCCCTCCACCAGCCCCTCCGGCCCCAACCTCATTCAATTCCTCCAACCCCTCCCTCCCCCTCTTCATTCCCCTCCACCACCCCCTCCCTCCCCCTCTTCATTCCCCTCCACCTCCTGCTCCCTCCCCCTCATCATTCCCATCTACCTCCCCCACCCTCCTCCTCTTCATTACCTACCACCATCCCCTCCCTCCCCCTCTTCATTCCCCTCCACCTCCCCCTCCCTCCCCAACTTCATTACCCTCCACCACCCCCTCCCTCCACCTCTTCATTCCCCTCCACCTCCCCCTCCCTCCCCCTCTTCATTCCCATCCACCTCCCCCACCCTCCTCCTCTTCATTCCCCACCACCATCCCCTCCCTCCCCCTCTTCATTCCCCTCCACCTCCACCTCCCTCCCCCTCTTCATTACCTTCCACCACTCCCTCCCTCCCCCTCTTCATTCCCCTCCACCACCCCTCCCTCCACCTCTTCATTATCATCCATCACCCCATCCCACACCCTCCTCTTTCTCCTCCATACCCCCTCTCTCCCCCTCTTCATTCCCATCTACCACCCCTCCCTCCCCCTCTTTATTCACCTCCACCACCCCCTCACTCCCCCATTCATTCCACTCCACCTCCCCCTCCCTCCATTCCTCTCCACCTCCCCTCCCTCCCCCTCTTCATTCCCCTCCACCTCCCCCTCCCTCAGCTCTTCATTCCCCTCCACCTCCCCCTCTCTCCCCCCTTCATTCCCCTCCACCTGCCCCTCCCTCCCCCTCTTCATTCTCCTCCACCACCCCCACCTCCCCCTCTCCTTTCTCCTCCACCAACCCCTCCCTCCCCCTCTTCATTCCCCCCCACCACCCATCCCTCCCTCTCTTCATTCCCCTCCACCACACCCTCCCTCCCCCTCTTCATTCCCCTCCACCACACCCTCACTCCCCCTATTCATTCCATTCCAACTCCCCCTCCCTCCATTCATCTCCACCTCCCCTCCCTCCCCCTCTTCATTCCCCTCCACCACCCCCTCCCTCCCCTCTTCATTCCCCTCCACCTCCCCCTCCCTCCCCCTCTTCATTCCCCTCCACCTGCCCCTCGCTCCCCTCTTCATTCTCCTCCACCACCCCCTCCCTCCCCCTCTTCTTTCTCCTCCACCAACCCCTCCCTCCCCCTCTTCATTCCCCTCCACCACCCCTCCCTCCCTCTCTTCATTCCCCTCCACCTGCCCCTCCCTCCCCCTCTTCATTCTCCTCCACCACCCGCACCTCCCCCTCTTCTTTCTCCTCCACCAACCCCTCCCTCCCCTCTTCATTCCCCCCCACCACCCCTCCCTCCCTCTCTTCATTCCCCTCCACCACACCCTCCCTCCCCCTCTTCATTCCCCTCCACGACCCCCTCACACCCCCTATTCATTCCATTCCAACTACCCCTCCCTCCATTCCTCTCCACCTCCCCTCCCTCCCCCTCTTCATTACCCTCCACCACCCCATCCCTCCCCTCTTCATTCCCCTCCACCTCCCCCTTCCTCCCCCTCTTCATTCCCCTCCACCTGCCCCTCCCTCCCCTTCTTCATTCTCCTCCACCACCCCCTCCCTCCCCCTCTTCTTTCTCCTCCACCAACCCCTCCCTCCCCCTCTTCATTCCCCTCCACCACCCCTCCCTCCCTCTCTTCATTCCCCTCCACCACACCCTCCCTCCCCCTCTTCATTTTCCTCCACCTCCCCCTCCCTCCCCCTCTTCATTTTCCTCCACCTCCCCCTCCCTCCCCCTCTTCATTCTCCTCCACCTCCCCCTCCCTCCCCCTCTTCATTGCCCTCCACCCCCCTCCCCCTCTTCATTCCCCTCCACCTCTACCTCCCTGCCCCTCTGCATTCCCTTCCACCACCCCCTCCCGCCCCCTTCATTCCCCTCCACCTCCCCTCCCCCTCTTCATTCCCCTCCACCACCCCCTCCCTCCCCCTCTTATTTCCCCTCCACCTTCCCCTCCCTCCCCCTCTTCATTCCCCCCACATTTCCCTCCCTCCCCCTCTTCATTCCCCTCCCCCTCCCGCCCCCTCTTCATTCCCCTACCCTCTCCCCCACTCTCTTCCCCCACTCCCTTCCACTCTCCCCTCCGCCAATCTCGCACTCTCTCCTTCTTCCACACTCCTCCTCCCACTTTCCCCCTCCTTTCTGACCATTGCCCTCCCCCACTCTCCTCTCAAACTCCCCTCCCCACTCTCTGCCACACTCCCCCTCCCCATCCCCCACTCCCCTCCCCAACTTCCTTCCACACTACCCTCTCCCTCCCCTCACACTCCCCTCCCCCTAACACTCCCCTCCCCCTCACCATTACACACCCTCCCCTTCCCCTCTCCTATTTCCCCACTCCCCATCCTCCACTCTACTTCCGCATTCCCCACTCACCTCCCCTCTCATTCTGCCATTCCCCTCAACGCACCCCTCCCCCACTCGTCCCCGGTCCCCACTCCCCTTCCCCCTCCCACATCCCACTCCCCTCTCTCACTCCTATCGTCCACTCCAGGCCCCCACTCCTCACTTCGCTCCCCTACACCCCTTGTTCGCATCCTCTCCCGCTCAGACCTGGTCTCCCTCCACACTGCCCTCCCTCTCACATCCCCCACTTCCACTCCCACACTCCCTCTCACACACACCCATCCGCCACTCCCCTCCATCTGCCCTACCCTCAAAACCCTCTCCCCCACTACCTTGCTCCACTACCCTCCGCCACTACCCACCCCACTCGGTCAACTCCCCTCCCCCACTCCCTTCTCTCCCGTCCCTCGTCCCCCACTCCCCTTCCCCACTCCCCACACCTCCACCTCCCCTGCCAAACACCCCTCCCAACTCCTCTGCCGACTCACCTTCACCCCTGCCCCTCCCTCGCTCCCCTCGCCCATACCCCTGCCCCTCTACCTCCCCCCAACACCCTGCACCAAATCCCCTCCCTCACTACCCTCCCAACCCCACCTCACCCCCACTCCCGTGCCCCTAAGCCCTACCCACTCCCCGCTCTCCTGTCCCCCTCCCCCAATCCCCTCCCTCTCCTCCCCACTCCACTCCCTCCCATCTCCCACTTCTCTCCCTCCCCCACCATTACCCCACTCCACTTCCAAACACCCCTCCCTTACTCCCGTCCTCCTCCACCCCACTCCACTCCCCACTCCCATCCTCCACTACCACCCCCCACTCCCCACCCTCCCCTGCCACTCTGCCCTCCCCAACTCTCCCCACACTCCCCTCCCCCACTCCCGTCCCGCACTCACCCTAACCCTAACCCACTCTCGTTCCCCTACATCATCATTCCACCTCTCCCTCCCCCACATCCCTGCCCTTCCCCCACATGCCTCCCCACCCCCTCACCTCCACTCCCCTCACACTCCCAACTGCAAATCCCCTCCTCCATTCCCCTAACTACCCTCTCCCCACTCCACTCCCCTCACTCCCCAACCCCTCCTCTCACTCCTGTCCCCAAACACCTCCCCCCATTCCCTTCGCCCACCGCTCCCCCACTTCTCCCCCACTCCTCCCACACTTCCCTCCTCCAACCCTCCCCCACTACCCCCGCACTCCTCCCCCACTCCTCCCACTCCCAACTCCAAATCCCCTCACCCACTCTGCTAACTCCGCGCTGCACTCCCCTAACGTCCCTCTGCCCACTCTATTCCCCCTC
Organism: Heterodontus francisci; assembly: GCF_036365525.1. Classification (NCBI taxonomy): domain Eukaryota; kingdom Metazoa; phylum Chordata; class Chondrichthyes; order Heterodontiformes; family Heterodontidae; genus Heterodontus; species Heterodontus francisci. The sequence continues at coordinate 380,728 of NW_027141342.1, read as the reverse complement.
TTCCCTCCCTCCCCAACCCCTCCCCTCACTCCTGTCCCCATTCCCCTCCCCCCACTCCCCTCCCCCACTCCGCCCCCACTCCCCTCCCCCACTCCTCCCTACTCCCCTCCCCCACTCCCCTTCCTCAAACCGCTCCCCGAGCCTCTCCCCTCCCCCAAGAGCTCCCCTCCCCCACTCCTCTCCCCCACTCACCTACCCCACTCCCCACTCCCCTCCCATTTCCCTCCCCACTCTCACTTCCCCCACGCCCCTCCTCCACTGCCCTCGTACATTCCCCTCCTCAGTCCACTGCCCTCCGCACTCACCCTCTCCAACACCTCTCCCCCACTCTCTTCCCCCTCCTTAACCCAATTTACTACCCCACCCACTCCATTCACTCACTCCCTTACCCGTCCCCTCCCCATTCCTCTCCCCTTCCACTCCCCACCCCTCCTCCCCCCACTTCTCTCCCCCACTCCTCTCCCCCACTCCTCTCCCCCACTCCTCTCCCCATCCTCTCCCCACCCCTCCACTCGCCCACTCCCCTCCCCCATTTTCCTCCCCACTCATCTTCCCACTCATCTCCCATCCCTCAATCCCCTCCCCCACTTTCCTCCTCCACACCCGCTGCCCCCATTGCCCTCCCCTCCGCGACTCCCTTCACCTCTCACATCTCCCTCCCCTCACAGCCCCCTACTCCACTCCGCTTCCTCTACCACATCTCCCACCGCCCTTCCCTCCCCCACCCCTTCCCAACTCCCCTCCTTTCCCCTACCCCACCTCACACACTCACTCCAATTTTCCCACTCGCCTTCCCCCATTCCCCTTTCCTAGTCCCTCCCTAACTCCCACTTCTCTCACCCAGTGCCGTCTCCCATTCCCCTCCCCCACTCCCTCACCTCACCCACTCCTCTCCCGCACACCCCTCCAGCAGAACCCTCCCCACCGCAATCCACTCCCACTCCCCTCCCCCACCCCCCAAACTCCCCTCCTCTTCCCCACTCCATTCCCCCACTCCCTTCCCTCTCCGACCCCTCCCTCACTCCTCTCCCCACTCCCCTCCCTCACTCCCCTCCCTCCACAACCCTTACCCCCCCAACCCCTCCCTCACGCCCCTCCCCAACTCCCCTCCCCAACACACCTCTCCCACTCCCCTCCCCCACTCCCCTCCCCCACTCTTCTGCCAATCTTACCACTCCTCCCCGACTAGCCACACTCCCTACCCCAACCCCTCCCACACTCCCCTCCTCACCCTCCTCTCCTGCCCAACACCTCACCCCTCCCCCACTCCCCTCCCCCGCTCCCCTCCCCAATCCCCTCCCCTAACACCCAACTCTGCGCTCCCCCACTCCTCTCCATCTCTCCCATCTTTGCTCTCTCACTCCCCTCCTAATATCCTTGCCACATCTCCATCCCCCACCCCCCTGCCATACCCACTACTCCCTCAGTCACATCCTCCACGCCACTCCCCACCACCCTCTCCCAATTCCACTCACCCTCCCCCAATCCCACTCCCCTCCCCCCAATCCCACTCACCTTCCCCCAATCCCACGCACCCTCCCCCAATACCACTCTCACTCCCCCAAGACCACTTACACTCTCCCACTCCACTCCCCCACTCCCGTCCCCCACTTCCCTCCCTCACCCCCTTCAACACCTATCTCACCACTTCCCTCCCTTCCCCACGCGCCTCATGACTCCGCTCCCCCTTTCCACTTCCCCAATTCACACATTCACTCCCCTCATCCTCCTCACTCACCTCCACCTCCCCTCTCCCATTGCCCTCTCCACTCCCCTCCCCCACTCCCCTCCCCCATTCCCTTCCCCCACCCCAGTCCCTTTCCCCTCTCCTCCCCAATACCCCATCACCTACCCCCTCCCCTCTCCTCCCCAACAACCTCCCACTTACCCCTCCACTCTCCTCCCCAACAACCCCTCCCCTCAACTCCCCTCCCCCACTCCCCTCTCCACTCCCCTCCCCCTCCCCCACTACCCTCCCCATTCCCTTCCCCTCCCCCTCCCCCACCCCCCACCACCACGCCCTTCCCCCTCAACATGCCCACTCTATTCCCCCACTCCCTTCCCTCTCCCCTTCCCCCTTCCCCCTCCCCAATCCCCTACACAACACCCACCCCCTACTTCTCATCGGCTTCCGCCACTCCCCTCCGCCACTCCCATCTTTCACTGCCCTCCCCCACTACCCTCCTCGAGTCCTCTTCCCCACTGCCCTGTCCACTCGCCTCCTTTCCCCACTCCACTCCCATCTCCCCTCCCGCACCACACGCTGCACACTCACCTGCATCTCCCACTTCCCTCCCCCTCCCCTCTCCCCTACTCCCCCTACCCTGCCACTCTCCCCTCCCCTGCCCTTCCCGTCCCACATCCCCCTCCCCACTCCATTCCCAAACTCCCCTTCCCCCTCCACCTCCCCCACTCCAAGCCCCCATTCCCCACCCATCCCCCACTCCACCACTTTCCTCGCTCACTCCCATCCGCCACTGCACTCCCCACTCCTCTCTAACCTCCCCTACACCCCTTCACTTACCACACTCTCCCCCTCACATACCCTCTCTCTCCCCCTCACATCCCCTCTCCCTCCCCACAACCCTCCCTCTGCCGCACTCACTCTCCCCCACTCCCCTAACTCCCCTCCCTGTTCCCTGCACTCCATCCCACTGCCCTCCTTTATTCCCTTCCTGCTCCCCCTCTATCACTCCCATCCCCCTCCCCGCCCTTCCCCCTCCCTCCCCACTCTATTCCCCCACTCCCTTCCATCTCCCCTTCCCCCTTCCGCCTTACCCCCTCCCCAATCCCTTCCACAACACCCACCCCCTACTTCTCATCGGCCTCCCCCACTCCTCTCCGCCATTCCCATCTTTCACTACCCTCCCCCAGTACCCTTACCCACTACCCTCCCCCACTACCGCACACCTCCCCCACTACCCTCCGCGAGTCCCCTTCTCCACTGCCCTGTCCACTCCCCTCCTTTCCTCACTCCACTCCCCTCCCTCCCCCTCCCCACCACACTCTGCACACACTCCCGTCTCCCATTCCCTACCCCTCCCCACTCCCCCTATCCCCACTCCCCTTCCCCTGCATCACTCCCCTTAACTTCTCACATCCCCCTCCTCCACTCACATCCTCACTCCACTCCCCCACTCCAAGACCCCATTCCTCACTCCCTCCCTCACTCCACTACTCTCCTGCCTCACTCCCATCCGCCACTCCACTCCTCACTCCTCTCTCCCCTCCCGTACACCCTTTCACTCACCACCCTCTCCCCCTCACATCCCCTCTCCCTCCCCACAACCCTCCCCTGCCCCACTCACCCTCCCCCACTCCCCTAACTTTGCACCCCCACTCCCCAACTCCCCTCCCTGTTCCCTGCACCCCACCCCACTTCCCTCCCTTATTCCCTTCCTGCTCCCCCTCTACCACTCCCATCCCCCTCCCTGCCCTTCCCCCTCCCCTTCCCCACTCTATTCCCCCACTCCCTTCCCTCTCCCCTTCTCCCCCTCCCCAATCCCCTCCACCACTCACCTACCCTACTCCTCATTGGCTAACCCCATTTCCCTCCGCCACTCGCCTCCCCCACTGCCATCCACCTACCCCGTTACCCTCCACGAGTCCCCTTCCCCACATCCCTTCTCCACTGCCCTACCACCTCCCCTCCCTTCCCCACACCCCTCTTCCGTCCCCTAACCAACACTGCAAACTCACTCCCATTTCCCACTCCACTCTCACTGCCACCTTGCACATTCCTCTCCCTGCTCCCCTCACCCTCCCCTGCCCAGTCCCCTCCCCTACTCCCCTCCCCAACCCCCTGCACTCCCCTCCCACACTCCCCACTCTCCTCCCTCACTCGCATCCTCCACTCCAGTTCCTACTCCTCTCTCCCGTCCCCTTTACCGCCCACTCACCACCCTCTCCCCTCACACTCCCTCTCACTCCCCACTACCCTCCCCCAATCCCACTCACCCTCCCCCACTCTCCCTCCCCCGTGCCCCTTCTGCTCTGCCCTCCCCCTCCCTCACGCCCCATCCCCAATCCCTTCCCGCACACCTTTCCCCCAGTCCCATCAACCCTTCCCTCCCCTTCCCCCTCACGCAACACCCCCTCCTACACTCCTCAGCACCTCCCCGCTCCTCTTCTGCCTCCCTTCCCCTACCCCCAACCTCCACTACCCTCCCCCACTCCCCTCCCCACTCCCCTCCTCCACTCTTCCACTCCCAACTGACCTCCCGCATGTCCCACACCCCTCCCCCAAAGCCCTACCACACCCCCTCTCTCCTCCCACTCCACAACTCTCCCCTCCCCTCCCCCACTTGCCTCCTCTCCCCTCCCCTCCCCCACACGCCTCCTCTCCCCTCCCCTCTCCCACTCGCCTCCTCTCCCCTCCCCTCCCACACTTGCCTCCTCTCTCCCCCCCACTACGCCTCCTCTCCCCTCCCCTCCCCCACACGCCTCCTCTCCCCTCCCCTCTCCCACTCGCCTCCTCTCCCCTCCCCTCCCACACTTGCCTCCTCTCTCCTCCCCCACTACGCCTCCTCTCCACTCCCCTCCCCCACTCCCCACTCCCGACTCAATTCTACCACTTCCCACTCTCCACTCTCGTCCCCCAATCTCCACTCCCGTACACCCCTCCCCCACTCCTTTCATCACTCCACTTTTCACTCCCCTATCCCTCACCCCTCCTCCACTCACCTCGACCTCTCCCCTCCACTCCCCTCCCCACCCCCACTCCACTTCCATTTCCCCTATTCCTCACCCCTCACACACTCCCCTCCCCTCTCACCTCCACTCCCCTCTCCACTCCTCTTCCCACTTCGCTCCCCCACTCCCCTCCCCACTCCCCTCCTATCCCATCCCCCACTCCCCTCCCCCACTGCCTTCCCCCACTCTCCACTCCGCACTCCAACTCCCCTTCGCCACAAGTCTGGATTGAATTGGCTCTTTCCTGGTGTGTGAGTGGGACTCAGTACCACTCCAGCTGTTATTAAGTACTTTAGATGGGTCAGTTTTTGTCCAGTGTGTGCAGGAGGGTTTTCTGACAAAGTATGTAGACAGGCCAACCAGGGGCGATGCCACATTGGATTTGGTACTGGGAAATGAACCCGGCCAGGTGTGAGATTTAGATGCAGGTGAGCACTTTGGTGATAGTGATCACAATTCGGTTAGGTTTACCTTAGCGATGGGCAGGGACAGGTATATACCGCAGGGCAAAAATTATAGCTGGGGGAAAGGAAATTATGATGCGATTAGGCAAGATTTAGGATGCGTAGGTTGGGGAAGGAAACTGCAGGGGATGGGAACAATCGAAATGTGGAGCTTATTCAAGGAGCAGCTACTGTGTGTCCTTGATAAGTATGTACCTGTGAGGCAGGGAGGAAGTTGTCGAGCGAGGGAGCCGTGGTTTACTGAAGAAGTTGAAGCGCTTATCAAGAGGAAGAAGAAGGCTTATGTTAGGATGAGACGTGAAGGCTCAGTTAGGGCGCTTGAGAGTTACAAGCTAGCCAGGAAGGATCTAAAGGGAGAGCTAAGAAGAGCAAGGAGAGGACACGAGAAGTCATTGTCGGACAGGATCAGGGAAAACCTTAAGGCTTTCTATAGGTATATCAGGAATAAAAGAATGACTAGAGTTAGATTAGGGCCAATCAAGGATAGTAGTGGGAAGTTGTGTGTGGAATCAGAGGAGATAGGGGAAGTGTTAAATGAATATTTTGCGTCAGTATTTACAGTAGAGAATGAAAATTTTGTTGAGGAGAATACTGAGATTCAGGCTACTAGGCTAGATGGGATTGAGATTCACAAGGAGGAGGTGTTAGCAATTTTGGAAAGTGTGAAAATAGATAAGTCCCCTGGGCCAGATGGGATTTATCCTAGGATTCTCAGGGAAGCTAGGGAGGAGATTGCAGAGCCTTTGTCCTTGATCTTTATGTCGTCATTGTCGACAGGAATAGTGCCGGAAGACTGGAGAATAGCAAATGTTGTCCCCTTGTTCAAGAAGGGGAGTAGAGACAGCCCTGGTAGTTATAGACCTGTGAGCCTTACATCGGTTGTGGGTAAAATGTCGGAAAAGGTTATAAGAGACTGTTTTTATAATCATCTGGAGAAGAATAAGTTCATTAGCGATAGTCAGCACGGTTTTGTGAAAGGTAGGTCGTGCCTCACAAACCTTATTGAGTTTTTCGAGAAGGTGACCAAACAGGTGGATGAGGGTAAAGCCGTGGATGTGGTGTATATGGATTTCAGTAAGGCGTTTGATAAGGTTCCCCACGGTAGGCTATTGCAGAAAATACGGAAGTATGGGATTGAAGGTGATTTAGAGCTTTGGATCAGAAATTGGCTAGCTGAAAGTAGACAGAGGGTGGTGGTTGATGGCAAATGTTCATCCTGGAGTTTAGTTACTAGTGGTGTACCGCAAGGTTCTGTTTTGGGGCCACTGCTGTTTGTCATTTTTATAAATGACCTGGATGAGGGTGTAGAAGGGTGGGTTAGTAAATTTGCAGATGACACGAAGGTTGGTGGAGTTGTGGATAGTGCCGAAGGATGTTGTCGGGTACAGAGGGACATAGATAGGCTGCAGAGCTGGGCTGAGAGATGGCAAATGGAGTTTAATGCGGAAACGTGCGAGGTGATTCACTTAGGAAGGAGTAACAGGAATGCAGAATACTGGGCTAATGGGAAGATTCTTGGTAGTGTAGATGAACAGAGAGATCTTGGTGTCCAGGTGCATAAATCCCTGAAGGTTGCTAACCAGGTTAATAGGGCTGTTAAGAAGGCATATGGTGTGTTAGCTTTTATTAGTAGGGGGATCGAGTTTCGGAGCCACGAGGTCATGCTGCAGCTGTACAAGTCTCTGGTGAGACCGCACCTGGAGTATTGCGTGCAGTTCTGGTCACTGCATTATAGGAAGGATGTGGAAGCTATGGAAAGGGTGCAGAGGAGATTTACTAGGATGTTGCCTGGTATGGAGGGAAGGTCTTACGAGGAAAGGCTGAGGGACTTGGGGTTGTTTTCGTTGGAGAGAAGGAGGAGGAGAGGTGACTTAATAGAGACATATAAGATAATCAGAGGGTTAGATAGGGTGGATAATGAGAGTCTTTTTCCTCGGATGATGATGGCAAACACGAGGGGACATAGCTTTAAGTTGAGGGGTGAAAGATATAGGACAGATGTGAGAGGTAGTTTCTTTACTCAGAGAGTAGTAGGGGCGTGGAACGCCCTGCCTGCAGCAGTAGTAGATTCGCCAACTTTAAGGGCATTTAAGTGGTCATTGGATAGACATATGGATGAAAATGGAATAGTGTAGGTCAGATGGTTTCACAGGTCGGCGCAACATCGAGGGCCGAAGGGCCTGTACTGCGCTGCAATGCTCTAATTCTAAATTCGATTAGTGGTCTGGGTAGAATTGGCTCATTCCTGGTGGGTGAGTGGGGTTCAGTACCACTCCAGCCGGTATTAATAGAAGCCTGTATTGAATTGGCTCATTCCTGGTGTGTGAGTGGGACTCAGTACCACCCCATCTGTTATTAATAGTGGTCTGGGTAGAGTTGGCTCATTCCTGGTGGGTGAGTGGGACTCAGTACCACCCCATCTGTTATTAATAGTGGTCTGGGTAGAATTGGCTCATTCCTGGTGGGTGAGTGGGACTCAGTACCACCCCATCTGTTATTAATAGTGGTCTGGGTAGAATTGGCTCATTCCTGGTGGGTGAGTGGGACTCAGTACCACCCCATCTGTTATTAATAGTGGTCTGGGTAGAATTGGCTCACTCCTGTTGGGTGAGTGGGGTTCAGTACCACTCCAGCTGGTATTAATAGAGGTCTGGATTGAATTGGCTCTTTCCTGGTGGGTGAGTGGGGCGGCTCAGTACCACTCCAGCTGGTATTGATTGATGTTTGGAATGAACTGTCCCTTTCCTGGTGTGTGAGTGGGACACAGTGCCAGATCACCCGGTGTTAATAGAGTCCTGGAATGAACTATCTCTTCTCTGCTGTGTGAGTGGGATTCAGTCCCACTCCAAATGTTACTAATAGAGGCCTGCATTGAATTGGCTCATTCCGGGTGTGTGATTGGGGCTCAGAACCACTCCAGCTGGTATGAAAAGAGGTCTGGATTGAATTGGCTCTTTTTGGTGTGTGAGTGGGACTCAGTACCACTCCAGCTGGTATTAATAGCGGCCTGGATTGAATTGGTTGCTGCTGGTTCCTGAGGGGGGCTCAGTACCATCCTGCTGGTATTAATAGAGGTCTGGATGGAATTGTCTCTTTTTGGTGTGTGAGTGGGACTCAGTACCACTCCAGCTGGTATTAATAGCAGCCTGGATTGAATTGGTTGCTGCTGGTTCCTGAGGGGGGCTCAGTACCATACTGCTGGTATTAATAGAGGTCTGGATGGAATTGTCTCTTTCCTGGTGTGTCCGTGAGAATCAGTACCATTCCAGCTGGTATTAATAGAGGCCTGGAATGAATTGGCGCTTTACTGTTGTGTGAGTGGGACTCAGTACCACTCCAGCTGGTATGAATAGATGCTTGGATTGAATTGGCTCTTTCCTGGAGTGTGAGTGGTGCTCAGTACCACTCCAGCTGGTATTAAAAGAGGTTTGAATTGAATTGGCTCTTTCATGGTGTTTGAGTGAGACTCAGTACCACTCCAGCTGGTATTAACAGAGGTTTGGATTGAATTGGCTCTTTCCTGGTGTGTGAGTGGGACACAGTGCCAGTACACCCGGTGTTAAAAGAGTCATGGAATGAACAGTCTCTTCTCTGCTGTTTGAGTGGGACTCAGTACCACTCCAAATGTTATTAATAGAGGCCTGCATTGAATTGTCTCTTTCCTGGTGTGTGAGTGGGGCTCAGTACAACTCCAGCTGGTATTGATAGCGGCCTGGATTGTATTGGCTCTTTCTGGTGTCTGAGTGGGGCTCAGTACCAATCCTGCTGGTATTAATATAGGCCTGGATGGAATTGACTCTTTCCTGGTGTGTGCGTGAGACTCTGTACCACTCCAGCTGGTATTAATAGAGGTCTGGATTGAATTGGTTCTTTCCTGGGGAGTGAGTGGGACTCAGTACCACTCCAGCTGGTATTAATAGGGGTCTGGATTGAATTGGCTCTTTCCTGGTGAGTGAGTGGGACTCAGAACCACTCCAGCTGGTATGAATAGAGGTCTGGATTGAATTGGCACTTACCTGGTGTGTGAGTGGGGATCTGTACCACTCCAGCTGGTATTAATAGAGGCCTGGATTGAATTGGCTCTTTCTGGTGTGTGTGTGTGGCTCAGTACCACTCCAACTGGTATTAATAGAGGCCTGGATGGAATTGACTCTTTCCTGGTGTGTGCGTGAGACTCTGTACCACTCCAGCTGGTATTAATAGAGGCCTGGATTGAATTGGCTCTTTCTGGTGTGTGAGTGGGACTCAGTACCACTCCAACTGGTATTAATAGAGGCCTGGAATGAACTGTTCTTTTCCTGCTGTGTGAGTGGGACTCAGTCGCACTTCAGCTAGTATTATAGATGTCTGGATTGAATTGCCTCTTTCCTTGTGCGTGAGTGGGACTCAGTCGCACTCCAGCTGGTATGAATAGAGGTCTGGATTGAATTGGCTATTTCCTGGTTTGTGAGTGGGACTCAGTACCACTCCAGCTAGTATTAATAGAGGCCTGAATTGAATTGGCTCTTTCCTGGTTTGAGAGTGGGACTCAGTATCACTCCAGCTAGTATTAATAGAGGCCTGAATTGAATTGGCTCTTTCCTGGTTTGTGAGTGGGACTCAGTACCACTCCAGCTGTTATTAATAGAGGCCCAGATTGAATTGCCTCTTTCTGGTGTGTGAGTGGGTCTCAGTACCACTCCAAATGGTATTAATAGAGGCCTGGAATGAACTGCCCTTTCCTGGTTTGTGAGTGGGACTCAGTACCCCTCCAGCTAGTATTAATAGAGGCCTGGATTGTATTGGCTCTTTCTGGTGTCTGCGTGGGGCTCAGAACCATTCCTGCTGGTATTAATTGAGGTCTGGATTGAATTGGCGCTTTCCTGGTATGTGAGTGGGGGTTAATTCCATTCCAGCTGGTATTTATGGAGGCCTAGATTGAATTGGCCGTTTCCTGGTGTGTGACTGGGGCTCAGAACCACTCCAGCTGGTATTAATAGAAGCCTGGAATGAACTGTCCCTTTCCTGCTGTGTGAGTGGGACTCAGTCACACTGCAGCTTGTATTATTGAGGTCTGGATTGAATTGGCACTTTCCTGTTGTGTGAGTGGGGCTCAGAACCACTCCAGCTGGGATTAAAAGAGGTCTGGACTGAATTCGCTCTTTCCGGGTGTGTGAATGGGGTTCAGTACCAGTCCAGCTGCTTTTCTTGGAGTTCTGGATTGAATTTGCTCTTTCCTGGTGTGTGAGGGGGCTCAGTACCATTCCAGCTGGTATTAACAGAGGCCTGGATTGAATTGGCTCTTTCTGGTGTGATTGTGTGGGGCTCAGGACCACTCCAACTGGTTAAATAGAGGCCTGGAATGAACTGTCCCTTTCCTGCTGTGTGTGTGGGACTCAGTCGCACTCCAGCTGGTATGAATAGAGGTCTGGATTGAATTGGCTGTTTCCTGGTGTGTGAGTGTGACTAAGGGGAAGAGCAGGCAGGGAGCAGATGATGAATGTAAAGGGACTGGTGGTCTGAGGTGCATTTGTTTTAATGCAAGAAGTGTAGTAGGTAAGGCAGATAAACTTAGGGCTTTGATTAGTACCCGGGAGTATGATGTTATTGCTATTACTGAGACTTGGTTGAGGGAAGGGCATGATTGGCAACTAAATATCCCAGGATATCGATGCTTCAGGCGGGATAGAGAGGGAGGTAAAAGGGGTGGAGGAGTTCCATTACTGGTCAAAGAGGATATCACAGCTGTGCTGAAGGAGGGCACTATGGAGGACTCGAGCTGTGAGGCAATATGGACAGAACTCAGAAATAGGAAGGGTGCGGTAACAATGTTGGGGCTGTACTACAGGCCTCCCAACAGCGAGCGTGAGATAGAGGTACAAATATGTAAACAGATTATGGAAAGATGTAGGAGCAACAGGGTGGTGGTGATAGGAGATTTTAATTTTCCCAACATTGACTGGGATTCGCTTAGTGTTAGAGGTCCAGATGGAGCAGAATTTGTAAGGAGCATCCAGGAGGGTATTCTAGAGCAGTATGTAAATAGTCCAACTCGGGAAGGGGCCATACTGGACCTGGTGTTGGGGAATGAGCCCGGCCAGGTTGTTGAAGTTTCAGTAGGGGACTACTTTGGGAATAGTGATCACAATTCCGTAAGCTTTAAAATACTCATGGACAAAGACGAGAGTGGTCCAAAAGGGAGAGTGCTAAATTGGGGGAAGGCCAACTACACCAAAATTCGGCAGGAGCTGGGAAATGTAGATTGGGAGCAGCTGTTTGAAGGTAAATCCACATGTGATATGTGGGAGGCTTTTAAAGAGAGGTTGATTAGCGTGCAGGAGAGACATGTTCCTGTGAAAATGAGGGATAGAAATGGCAAGATTAGGGAACCATGGATGACAGGTGAAATTGTGAGACTAGCTAAGAGGAAAAAGGAAGCATACATAAGGTCTAGGCGGCTGATGAAAGACGAAGCTTTGAAAGAATATCGGGAATGTCGGACCAATCTGAAACGAGGAATTAAGAGGGCTAAAAGGGGTCATGAAATATCTTTAGCAAACAGGGTTAAGGAAAATCCCAAAGCATTTTATTCATATATAAGGAGAAAGAGGGTAACTAGAGAAAGGATTGGCCCACTAAAGGACAAAGGAGGAAAGTTATGCTTGGACTCAGAGAAAATGGGTGAGATTCTAAACGAGTACTTTGCATCGGTATTCACCGAGGAGAGGGACATGACGGATGTTGAGGTTAGGAACAGATGTTTGATTACTCTAGGTCAAGTCGGCATAAGGAGGGAGGAAGTGTTGGGTATTCTAAAGGTCATTAAGGTGGACAAGTCCCCAGGTCCGGATGGGATCTATCCCAGGTTACTGAGGGAAGCAAGAGAGGAAATAGCTGGGGCCTTAACAGATATCTTTGCAGCATCCTTAAACACGGGTGAGGTCCCGGAGGACTGGAGAATTGCTAATGTTGTCCCCTTGTTTAAGAAGGGTAGCAGGGATAATCCAGGTAATTATAGACCGGTGAGCCTGACGTCAGTGGTAGGGAAGCTGCTGGAGAAGATACTGAGGGATAGGATCTATTCCCATTTGGAAGAAAATGGGCTTATCAGTGATAGGCAACATGGTTTTGTGCAGGGAAGGTCATGTCTTACCAACTTAATAGAATTCTTTGAGGAAGTGACAAAGTTGATTGATGAGGGAAGGGCTGTCGATGTCATATACATGGACTTCAGTAAGGCGTTTGATAAGGTTCCCCATGGTAGGCTGATGGAGAAAGTGAAGGCGCTTGGGGTCCAAGGTGTACTAGCTAGATGGATAAAGAACTGGCTGGGCAACAGGAGACAGAGAGTAGCAGTAGAGGGGAGTTTCTCAAAATGGAGACGTGTGACCAGTGGTGTTCCACAGGGATCCGTGCTGGGACCACTGTTGTTTGTGATATACATTAATGATTTGGAGGAAAGTATAGGTGGACTGATTAGCAAATTTGCAGACGACACTAAGATTGGTGGAGTAGCAGATAGTGAAGGGGACTGTCAGAGAATACAGCAGAATATAGATAGACTGGAGAGTTGGGCAGAGAAATGGCAGATGGAGTTCAATCAGGGCTAATGCGAGGTGATGCATTTTGGAAGATCCAATTCAAGAGTGAACTATACAGTAAATAGAAAAGTCCTGGGGAAAATTGATGTCCAGAGAGATTTGGGTGTTCAGGTCCACTGTTCCCTGAAGGTGGCAACGCAGGTAAATAGAGTGGTCAAGAAGGCATACGGCATGCTTTCCTTCATCGGACGGGGTATTGAGTACAAGAGTTGGCAGGTCATGTTACAGTTGTATAGGACTTTGGTTCGGCCACATTTGGAATACTGCTTGCAGTTCTGGTCGCCACATTACCAAAAGGATGTGGATGCTTTGGAGAGGGTGCAGAGGAGGTTCACCAGGATGTTGCCTGGTATGGAGGGCGCTAGCTATGAAGAGAGGTTGAGTAGATTAGGATTATTTTTATTAGAAAGACGGAGGTTGAGGGGGGACCTGATTGAGGTGTACAAAATCATGAGAGGTATAGACAGGGTGGATAGCAAGAGGCTTTTTCCCAGAGTGGGGGTTTCAATTACTAGAGGACACGAGTTCAAAGTGAAAGGGGAAAAGTTTAGGGGGGATATGCGTGGAAAGTTCTTTACGCAGAGGGTGGTGGGTGCTTGGAACGCGTTGCCAGCGGAGGTGGTAGATGCGGGCACGATGGAGTCTTTTAAGATGTATCGAGACAGATACATGAATGGGCAGGAAGAAAAGAGATACAGACCCTTAGAAAATAGGCGACATGTTTAGATAGAGGATCTGGATCGGCGCAGGCTTGGAGGGCCGAAGGGCCTGTTCCTGTGCTGTAATTGTCTTTGTTCTTTGTTCTTTGTTCTTTGAGTACAACTCCAGCTGCTATTAATGGAGGTCTGGATCGAATTGGCACTTTCCTGGGGTGTGAGTGGGTCTCAGTATCACTCCAGCTGGTATTAATAGAGGCCTGGAATGAAATGACACCTTCATGGCGTGTGAGAGGGACTCAGACGCACACCAGCTGCTATTATGGAGGTCAGGATTGAATTGGCTCTTTCTGGAGTGTGAGATGGAGTTAATTCCACTCCAGCTGGTATTAATAGAGGCCTGAATTGAATTGGCACTTTCCTGGTTTGTGAGTGGGACTCAGTACCACTCCAGCTAGTATTAATAGAGGCCTGAATTGAATTGGCTCTTTCCTGGTTTGAGAGTGGGACTCAGTATCACTCCAGCTAGTATTAATAGAGGCCTGAATTGAATTGGCTCTTTCCTGGTTTGTGAGTGGGACTCAGTACCACTCCAGCTGTTATTAATAGAGGCCCAGATTGAATTGCCTCTTTCTGGTGTGTGAGTGGGTCTCAGTACCACTCCAAATGGTATTAATAGAGGCCTGGAATGAACTGCCCTTTCCTGGTTTGTGAGTGGGACTCAGTACCCCTCCAGCTAGTATTAATAGAGGCCTGGATTGTATTGGCTCTTTCTGGTGTCTGCGTGGGGCTCAGAACCATTCCTGCTGGTATTAATTGAGGTCTGGATTGAATTGGCGCTTTCCTGGTGTGTGAGTGGGGGTTAATTCCATTCCAGCTGGTATTTATGGAGGCCTAGATTGAATTGGCCGTTTCCTGGTGTGTGACTGGGGCTCAGAACCACTCCAGCTGGTATTAATAGAAGCCTGGAATGAACTGTCCCTTTCCTACTGTGTGAGTGGGACTCAGTCACACTGCAGCTTGTATTATTGAGGTCTGGATTGAATTGGCACTTTCCTGTTGTGTGAGTGGGGCTCAGAACCACTCCAGCTGGGATTAAAAGAGGTCTGGACTGAATTCGCTCTTTCCGGGTGTGTGAATGGGGTTCAGTACCAGTCCAGCTGCTTTTCTTGGAGTTCTGGATTGAATTTGCTCTTTCCTGGTGTGTGAGGGGGCTCAGTACCATTCCAGCTGGTATTAACAGAGGCCTGGATTGAATTGGCTCTTTCTGGTGTGATTGTGTGGGGCTCAGGACCACTCCAACTGGTTAAATAGAGGCCTGGAATGAACTGTCCCTTTCCTGCTGTGTGTGTGGGACTCAGTCGCACTCCAGCTGGTATGAATAGAGGTCTGGATTGAATTGGCTGTTTCCTGGTGTGTGAGTGTGACTAAGGGGAAGAGCAGGCAGGGAGCAGATGATGAATGTAAAGGGACTGGTGGTCTGAGGTGCATTTGTTTTAATGCAAGAAGTGTAGTAGGTAAGGCAGATAAACTTAGGGCTTTGATTAGTACCCGGGAGTATGATGTTATTGCTATTACTGAGACTTGGTTGAGGGAAGGGCATGATTGGCAACTAAATATCCCAGGATATCGATGCTTCAGGCGGGATAGAGAGGGAGGTAAAAGGGGTGGAGGAGTTCCATTACTGGTCAAAGAGGATATCACAGCTGTGCTGAAGGAGGGCACTATGGAGGACTCGAGCAGTGAGGCAATATGGGCAGAACTCAGAAATAGGAAGGGTGCGGTAACAATGTTGGGGCTTTACTACAGGCCTCCCAACAGCGAGCGTGAGATAGAGGTACAAATATGTAAACAGATTATGGAAAGATGTAGGAGCAACAGGGTGGTGGTGATAGGAGATTTTAATTTTCCCAACATTGACTGGGATTCGCTTAGTGTTAGAGGTCCAGATGGAGCAGAATTTGTAAGGAGCATCCAGGAGGGTTTTCTAGAGCAGTATGTAAATAGTCCAACTCGGGAAGGGGCCATACTGGACCTGGTGTTGGGGAATGAGCCCGGCCAGGTTGTTGAAGTTTCAGTAGGGGACTACTTTGGGAATAGTGATCACAATTCCGTAAGCTTTAAAATACTCATGGACAAAGACGAGAGTGGTCCAAAAGGGAGAGTGCTAAATTGGGGGAAGGCCAACGACACCAAAATTCGGCAGGAGCTGGGGAATGTAGATTGGGAGCAGCTGTTTGAAGGTAAATCCACATGTGATATGTGGGAGGCTTTTAAAGAGAGGTTGATTAGCGTGCAGGAGAGACATGTTCCTGTGAAAATGAGGGATAGAAATGGCAAGATTAGGGAACCATGGATGACAGGTGAAATTGTGAGACTAGCTAAGAGGAAAAAGGAAGCATACATAAGGTCTAGGCGGCTGAAAAAAGACGAAGCTTTGAAAGAATATCGGGAATGCAGGACCAATCTGAAACGAGGAATTAAGAGAGCTAAAAGGGGTCATGAAATATCTTTAGCAAACAGGGTTAAGGAAAATCCCAAAGCATTTTATTCATATATAAGGAGAAAGAGGGTAACTAGAGAAAGGATTGGCCCACTAAAGGACAAAGGAGGAAAGTTATGCTTGGACTCAGAGAAAATGGGTGAGATTCTAAACGAGTACTTTGCATCGGTATTCACCGAGGAGAGGGACATGACGGATGTTGAGGTTAGGAACAGATGTTTGATTACTCTAGGTCAAGTCGGCATAAGGAGGGAGGAAGTGTTGGGTATTCTAAAGGGCATTAAGGTGGACAAGTCCCCAGGTCCGGATGGGATCTATCCCAGGTTACTGAGGGAAGCAAGAGAGGAAATAGCTGGGGCCTTAACAGATATCTTTGAGGCATCCTTAAACACGGGTGAGGTCCCGGAGGACTGGAGAATTGCTAATGTTGTCCCCTTGTTTAAGAAGGGTAGCAGGGATAATCCAGGTAATTATAGACCGGTGAGCCTGACGTCAGTGGTAGGGAAGCTGCTGGAGAAGATACTGAGGGATAGGATCTATTCCCATTTGGAAGAAAATGGGCTCATCAGTGATAGGGAACATGGTTTTGTGCAGGGAAGGTCATGTCTTACCAACTTAACAGAATTCTTTGAGGAAGTGACAAAGTTGATTGATGAGGGAAGGGCTGTCGATGTCATATACATGGACTTCAGTAAGGCGTTTGATAAGGTTCCCCATGGTAGGCTGATGGAGAAAGTGAAGGCGCTTGGGGTCCAAGGTGTACTAGCTAGATGGATAAAGAACTGGCTGGGCAACAGGTGACAGAGAGTAGCAGTAGAGGGGAGTTTCTCAAAATGGAGACGTGTGACCAGTGGTGTTCCACAGGGATCCGTGCTGGGACCACTGTTGTTTGTGATATACATTAATGATTTGGAGGAAAGTATAGGTGGACTGATTAGCAAATTTGCAGACGACACTAAGGTTGGTGGAGTAGCAGATAGTGAAGGGGACTGTCAGAGAATACAGCAGAATATAGATAGACTGGAGAGTTGGGCAGAGAAATGGCAGATGGAGTTCAATCAGGGCTAATGCGAGGTGATGCATTTTGGAAGATCCAATTCAAGAGTGAATTATACAGTAAATAGAAAAGTCCTGGGGAAAATTGATGTCCAGAGAGATTTGGGTGTTCAGGTCCACTGTTCCCTGAAGGTGGCAACGCAGGTAAATAGAGTGGTCAAGAAGGCATACGGCATGCTTTCCTTCATCGGACGGGGTATTGAGTACAAGAGTTGGCAGGTCATGTTACAGTTGTATAGGACTTTGGTTCGGCCACGTTTGGAATACTGCTTGCAGTTCTGGTCGCCACATTACCAAAAGGATGTGGATGCTTTGGAGAGGGTGCAGAGGAGGTTCACCAGGATGTTGCCTGGTATGGAGGGCGCTAGCTATGAAGAGAGGTTGAGTAGATTAGCATTATTTTTATTAGAAAGACGGAGGTTGAGGGGGGACCTGATTGAGGTGTACAAAATCATGAGAGGTATAGACAGGGTGGATAGCAAGAGGCTTTTTCCCAGAGTGGGGGTTTCAATTACTAGAGGACACGAGTTCAAAGTGAAAGGGGAAAAGTTTAGGGGGGATATGCGTGGAAAGTTCTTTACGCAGAGGGTGGTGGGTGCTTGGAACGCGTTGCCAGCGGAGGTGGTAGATGCGGGCACGATGGAGTCTTTTAAGATGTATCGAGACAGATACATGAATGGGCAGGAAGAAAAGAGATACAGACCCTTAGAAAATAGGCGACATGTTTAGATAGAGGATCTGGATCGGCGCAGGCTTGGAGGGCCGAAGGGCCTGTTCCTGTGCTGTAATTGTCTTTGTTCTTTGTTTTTTGTTCTTTGAGTACAACTCCAGCTGCTATTAATGGAGGTCTGGATCGAATTGGCACTTTCCTGGGGTGTGAGTGGGTCTCAGTATCACTCCAGCTGGTATTAATAGAGGCCTGGAATGAAATGACACCTTCATGGCGTGTGAGAGGGACTCAGACGCACACCAGCTGCTATTATGGAGGTCAGGATTGAATTGGCTCTTTCTGGAGTGTGAGATGGAGTTAATTCCACTCCAGCTGGTATTAATAGAGGCCTGAATTGAATTGGCACTTTCCTGGTTTGTGAGTGGGACTCAGTACCACTCCAGCTGGTATTAATAGAGGCCTGAATTGAATTGGCACTTTCCTGGTTTGTGAGTGGGACTCAGTACCACTCCAGCTGGTATTAATAGAGGCCTGAATTGAATTGGCTCTTTCCTGGTGTGTGAGTGGGACTCAGTACCACTCCAGCTCGAATTAATAGAGGCCTGAATTGAATTGGCTCTTTCCTGGTTCGTGAGTGGGGCTCAGTACCACTCCAGCTGGTATTAATAGAGGCCTGGATTGAATTGGATCTTTCTGGAGTCTGCGTGGGGCTCAGTACCATTCCTGCTGGTATTAATAGAGGTCTGGATTGAATTGGCCGTTTCCTGGTGTGTGAGTGGGAGTTAATTCCACTCCAGCTGGTATTAATAGAGGCCTGGATTGAATTGGATCTTTCTGGTGTCTGCGTGGGACTCAGTACCATTCCTGCTGGTATTAATAGAGGTCTGGATTGAATTGGCCGTTTCCTGGTGTGTGAGTGGGAGTCAATTCCACTCCAGATGGTATAAATAGTGGCCTGGAATGAACTGTCCCTTTCCTGCTGTGTGCTTGGCGCTCAGTCGCACTCCAGCTGGTATTATAGAGGTCTGGACTGGATTGGCTCTTAACTGATGTGTGAGTGGGACTCAGTACCACTCCAGCTGGTATTAATAGAGGCCTGGATTGAGTTAGCCACTTCCTGGTGTGTGAGCGGGGCTCAGTTCCACTCCTTCTGCTATTAATAGAGACATGGATTGAATTGGCTCTTTCCTGGTGTGTGAGTGGGACTCAGTACCACTTCAGCTGGTATTATAGAGGTCTGGATTGAATTGGCTCTTTCCTGGTGTGTGAGTGAGACTCAGTCGCACTTCAGCTGGTATTCTAGAGGTCTGGATTGAATTGGCTGTTTCCTGGTGTGTGAGTGGGAGTTAATTCCACTCCAGATGGTATTAATAGAGGCCTGGAATGAACTGTCCCTTTCCTGCTGTGTGCTTGGCGCTCAGTCGCACTCCAGCTGGTATTATCGAGGTCTGGATTGAATTGGCTCTTAACTGATGTGTGAGTGGGATTCAGTACCACTCCAGCTAGTATTAATAGAGGTTGGGATTGAATTGGCTCTTTCCTGGTGCGTGAGTGGGACTCAGTACCACTCCAGCTGGTATTAATAGGGTTGGGATTGAATTGACTCTTTCCTGGTGAGTGAGTGGGGATCAGTACCACTCCAGCTGGTATTAATAGGGTTGGGATTGAATTGGCTCTTTCCTGGTGTGTGAGTGGGACTCAGTACCACTCCAGCTGGTATTAATAGAGGCCTGGATTGAATTGGCACTTTCCTGGTGTGTGTGGGACTCAGTACCACTCCAGCTGGTATTAATAGAGGCCTGGATTGAGTTAGCCACTTCCTGGTGTGTGAGCGGGGCTCAGTACCACTCCTTCTGCTATTAATAGAGACATGGATTGAATTGGCTCTTTTCTGGTGAGTGAGTGGGGCTCAGTACCACTCCAGCTGGTATTAATAGAGGCCTGGATTGAATTGGCTCTTTCCTGGTGTGTGAGTGGGGCTCAGTACCACTCCAGCTGGTATTAATAGAGATCTGGTTGAATTTGCTCTTTCCTGGTGTGTGAGTGGGAATCAGAACCATTCCAGCTGGTATTAATAGAGGCTTGGATTGAATTGGCTCTTGCTGGTGCCTGAGGGGGGCGCAGTACCATCCTGCTGGTATTATTCGAGGTCTGGATGGAATGGTCTCTTTCCTGGTGCGTCCGTGAGTATCAGTATCACTCCAGCTGGTATTAATAGAGGCCTAGAATGAATTGGCTCTTTCTGTTGTGTGAGTGGGACACAGTGCCAGAACACCCGGTGTTAATAGAGTCCTGGAATGAACTATCTCTTCTCTGCTGTGTGAGTGGGATTCAGTCCCACTCCAAATGTTATTAATAGAGGCCTGCATTGAATTGGCTCTTTCCTGGTGTGTGATTGGGACTCAGTACCACTCCAGCTGGAATTAATAATAGCCTGATTGAATTGGCTCTTTCTGGTGCGTCTGTGGGACTCAGTACCACTCCAGCTGGTATTAATAGAGGCCTGGATAGAATTGGCTCTTTTCTGGAGAGTGAGTGGGACTCAGTAACACTGCAACTGGTATGAATAGAGGCCTGGATTGAATTGTCTCTTTCCTGGAGAGTGAGTGGTGCTCAGTGCCACTCCAGCTAGTATTAATAGAGGCCTAGATTGAATTGGCTCTTTTCTGGTGAGTGAGTGGGACTCAGTACCACTCCAGCTGGTATGAATAGAGGCCTGGATTGAATTGTCTCTTTCCTGGAGAGTGAGTGGTGCTCAGTGCCACTCCAGCTAGTATTAATAGAGGCCTAGATTGAATTGGCTCTTTCCTGGTGTGTGAGTGGGACTCAGTACCACTCCAGAAGTATTAATAGAGGCCTGGAATGAACTGTCCCTTTCCTGGTTTGTGAGTGGGACTCAGTGCCCCTCCAGCTGGTATTAATAGAGGCCTGGATTGAACTGGCCCTTTCTCGTGTGTGAGTGGGACTCAGTCGCAGTTCAGCTGGTATTATAGATGTCTAGATTGAATTGGCTCTTCCCTGGTGTGTGAGTGGGACTCAGTACCACTCCAGCTGGTATTAATAGAGGCCTGGATTGAATTGGCTTTTTCCTGGTGTGTGAGTGAGACTCAGTACCACTCCAGCTGGTATTAATAGAGGCCTGGATTGAATTTGCTCTTTCCTGGTGTGTGTGTGGGACTCAGTACCACTCCAGCTGGTATTAATAGAGGCCTGGATTGAATTGGCTCTTACCTGATGTGTGAGTGGGACTCAGTACCACTCCAGCTGGTATTAATAGAGGCCTGGATTGAATTCGCTCTTTGCTGGGGAGTGAGTGGGGATCTGTACCACTCCAGCTGGTATTAATAGAGGTCTGGATTGAATTGGCTCTTTCTGTTGTGTGAGTGGGACTCAGTACCACTCCAGCTAGTATTAATAGAGGTCGGGATTGAATTGGCTCTTTCCTGGTGCGTGAGTGGGGATCAGTACCACTCCAGCTGGTATTAATAGGGTTGGGATTGAATTGGCTCTTTCCTGGTGAGTGAGTGGGGCTCAGTACCACTCCAGCTGGTATTAATAGAGGCCTGGATTGAGTTAGCCACTTCCTGGTGTGTGAGCGGGGCTCAGTTCCACTCCTTCTGCTATTAATAGAGACATGGATTGAATTGGCTCTTTTTTGGTGAGTGAGTGGGGCTCAGTACCACTCCAGCTGGTATTAATAGAGGCCTGGATTGAATTGGCTCTTTCCTGGTGTGTGAGTGGGGCTCAGTACCACTCCAGCTGGTATTATAGAGGTCTGGATTGACTTGGCTCTTTCCTGGTGTGTGAGTGGGGCTCAGTACCACTCCAGCTGGTATTAATAGAGATCTGGTTGAATTGGCTCTTTTTAGTGTGTGTGTGGGACTCAGTACCACTCCAGCTGGTATTAATAGAGTCTTGGATTGAATTGGCTCTTGCTGGTGCCTGAGGGCGGCGCAGTACCATCCTGCTGGTATTATTAGAGGTCTGGATGGAATGGTCTCTTTCCTGGTGTGTCCGTGAGAATCAGTATCACTCCAGCTGGTATTGATAGAGGTCTGGATGGAATTGTCTCTTTCCTGGTGCGTCCGTGAGTATCAGTATCACTCCAGCTGGTATTAATAGAGGCCTAGAATGAATTGGCTCTTTCTGGTGTGTGAGTGGGACACAGTGCCAGAACACCCGGTGTTAATAGAGTCCTGGAATGAACTATCTCTTCTCTGCTGTGTGAGTGGGATTCAGTCCCACTCCAAATGTTATTAATAGAGGCCTGCATTGAATTGGCTCTCTCCTGGTGTGTGATTGGGACTCAGTACCACTCCAGCTGGAATTAATAATAGCCTGATTGAATTGGCTCTTTCTGGTGCGTGTGTGGGACTCAGTACCACTCCAGCTGGTATTAATAGAGGCCTGGATTGAATTGGCTCTTTTCTGGTGTGTGAGTGGGACTCAGTACCACTCCAGCTGGTATGAATAGAGGCCTGGATTGAATTGTCTCTTTCCTGGAGAGTGAGTGGTGCTCAGTGCCACTCCAGCTAGTATTAATAGAGGCCGAGATTGAATTGGCTCTTTCCTGGTGTGTGAGTGGGACTCAGTACCACTCCAGAAGTATTAATAGAGGCCTGGAATGAACTGTCCCTTTCCTGGTTTGTGAGTGGGACTCAGTGCCCCTCCAGCTGGTATTAATAGAGGCCTGGATTGAACTGGCACTTTCTCGTGTGTGAGTGGGACTCAGTCGCAGTTCAGCTGGTATTATAGATGTCTAGATTGAATTGGCTCTTCCCTGGTGTGTGAGTGGGACTCAGTACCACTCCAGCTGGTATTAATAGAGGCCTGGATTGAATTGGCTTTTTCCTGGTGTGTGAGTGGGACTCAGTACCATTCCAACTGGTATTAATAGAGATCTGTATTGAATTGGCTCTTACCTGATGTGTGAGTGGGACTCAGTACCACTCCAGCTGGTATTAATAGAGGCCTGGATTGAATTGACTCTTTGCTGGGGAGTGAGTGGGGATCTGTACCACTCCAGCTGGTATCAATAGCGGTCTGGTTTCAATTGGCTCTTTCCTGGTGTGTGAGTGGGAATCAGAACCACTCCAGCTGGTATTAATAGAGGTCTGGATTGAATTGTCTCTTTCCTGGTGTGTGAGTGGGACTCAGTCGCACTTCAGCTGGTATTAATAGAGGTCTGGATTGAACTGGCTCTTACTGTTGTGTGAGTGGGACTCAGTACCACTCCAGCTAGTATTAATAGAGGCCTGGATTGAATTGCTTCTTTCTGGTGTGTGAGTGGGACTCAGTACCACTCCAGATGGTATTAATAGAGGCCTGGAGTGAACTGTCCCTTTCCTGGTTTGTGAGTGGGACTCAGTACCCCTCCAGCTGGTATTAATAGAGGCTTGGGTTGAATTGGCTCTTTCTGGTGTGTAAGTGGGGCTCAGTGCCATTCCAGCTGGTATTAATAGAGGTCTGGATTGAATTAGCTCTTTCCTGGTGTGTGAGTGGGAGTTAACTCCACTCCAGCTGGTATTATTCGAGGCCTAGATTGAATTGGCTGTTTCCTGGTGTTTGACTGGGGCTCAGAACCACTCCAGCTGGGATTAATAGAGGCCGGGAATGAACTGTCCCTTTCCTGCTGTGTGAGTGGGACTCAGTCGCACTCCAGCTGGTATTATAGAGGTCTGGATTGAATTGGCACTTTCCTGGTGTGTGAGTGGGGATCAGAACCACTCCAACTGGTATTAATAGAGATCTGGATTGAATTGGCTATTTCTGGTCTGTGTGTGGGGCTCAGTACCACTCCAACTGGTTAAATAGAGGCCAGGAATGAACTGTCCCTTTCCTGCTGTGTGTGTGGGACACAGTCGCACTTCAGCTGGTATTGTAGAGGTCTGGATTGAATTGGCTGTTTCCAGGTGTGCGAGTGGGAGTTAATGCCACTCCAGCTGGTATTAATAGAGGCCTGGAATGAACTGTCCATTTCCTGCTGCGTGAGTGGGGATCAGTACAAGTCCAGTTTGTATTAATAGAGGCCTGGAATGACCTGTCCCTTTCTTGCTGTGTGAGTGGGTCTCAGTCGCACTCCAGCTGGTATTACAGAGGTCTGGAATGAATTGCCTCTTTCCTGGTGAGTGAGTGGGGTTCAGTACAACTCCAGCTGGTATTAATAGAGGCCTGGATTGAATTCTCTCTTCCCTGGTGTGTGAGTGGGGCTCAGTACCTCTCCAGCTGGTATTAATAGAGGTCTGGATTGAATTCTCTCTTCCCTGGTGTGTGAGTGGGGCTCAGTACCTCTCCAACTGGTATTAATAGAGGTTTGGATTGAATTCTCTCTTCCCTGGTGTGTGAGTGGGGCTCAGTACCTCTCCAGCTGGTATTAATAGAGGTCTGGATTGAATGCTCTCTTCCCTGGTGTGTGAGTGGGGCTCAGTACCTCTCCAGCTGGTATTAATAGAGGTCTGGATTGAATTCTCTCTTCCCTGGTGTGTGAGTGGGGCTCAGTACCTCTCCAGCTGGTATTAATAAGAGGTCTGGATTGAATGTGCCTCTTTCCTGGTGTCTGAGTGATCCTCAGACGCACACCAGCTGGTATTATAGAGGTCAGGATTGAATTGGCTCTTTCTGGTGTGTGAGTGGGACTCAGTGCCACTCCAGCTCGTATTAATAGAGGCCTGAATTGTATTGGCTCTTTCCTGCTGCGTGAGTGGGGATCAGTACAAGTCCAGTTTGTATTAATAGAGGCCTGGAATGACCTGTCCCTTTCTTGCTGTGTGAGTGGTTCTCAGTCGCACTCCAGCTGGTATTACAGAGGTCTGGAATGAATTGCCTCTTTCCTGGTGTGTGAGTGGGGTTCAGTACAACTCCAGCTGGTATTAATAGAGACCTGGATTGAATTCTCTCTTCCCTGGTGTGTGAGTGGGGCTCAGTACCTCTCCAGCTGGTATTAATAGAGGCCTGGAATGAACTGACCCCTTCATGGCGTGTGAGTGGGACTCAGACGCACTCCAGCTGGTATTCTCGAGGTCAGGATTGAATTGGCTGTTTCTGGTGTGTGTGATGGAGTTAATTCCACTCCAGCTCGTATTGATAGAGGCCTGAATTGAATTGGTAATTTCCTGGTTTGAGAGTGGGACTCAGTACCTTTCCAGCTGGTATTAATAGAGGTCTGCAATGAACTGGCTCTTTCCTGGTTTGTGAGTGGGACTCAGTACCCCTCCAGCTGGTATTAATAGAGGCCTGAATTGAATTGGCTCTTTCCTGGTTTGTGAGTGGGACTCAGTACCCCTCCAGCTGGTATTAATAGAGGGCTGGAATGAATTGGCTCTTTCCTGGTTTGTGAGTGGGACTCAGTACCGCTCCAGCTGGTATTAATAGAGGACTGGATTGAATTGGCTCTTTCCTGGTGTGTGAGTGGGAGTTAATTCCACTCCAGCTGGTATTAATAGAGGTCAGGATTGAATTGGCTCTTTTTGGTGTGTGAGTGGGAGTTAATTCCACTCCAGCTGGTATTGTGGAGGTCTGGATTGAATTGGCTGTTTCCTGGTGTGTGACTGGGGCTCAGAACCACTCCAGCTGGGATTAGTAGAGGCCTGGAATGAACTGTCCCTTTCCTGCTGTGTGAGTTGGAATCAGTCGCACTCCAGCTGGGATTGTGGAGTTCTGGATTGAATTGGCTGTTTCCTGGTGTGTGACTGGGGCTCAGAACCACTCCAGCTGTGATTAGTAGAGGCCGGGAATGAACTGTCCCTTTCCTGCTGTGTGAGTTGGAATCAGTCGCACTCCAGCTGGGATTAAGAGGTCTGGACTGAAATCGCTCTTTCCGGTGGGTGAGTGGGGTTCAGTACCATTCCAGCTGATATTTATAGATGTTTGAAATGAGCTGTCTCTTATCTGTTGTGTGAGTGAGACTCAGTACCACTCCAAATGTTATTAATAGAGGCCTGGATTGAATTGACACTTTCCTGGTGTGTGATTGGGACTCAGAACCACTCCAGCTGGTATTAATACGGTTGGGATTGAATTGGCTCTTTCCTGGTGTGTGATTGGGACTCAGTACCACTCCAGCTGGTATTAATAGAGGCCTGGATTGAATTGGCTCTTTCCTGGTGTTTGAGTGGGACTCAGTTCCACTCCAGCTAGTATTAATAGAGGCCTGGATTGCATTGGCTCTTTCTGGTGTCTGAGTGGGACTCAGTACCATTCCAGCTGGTATGAATAGAGGCCAGAATTGAATTGGCTCTTTCCTGGTGTGTGAGTGGGACTCAGTACCACTCCAGCTGGTATTAATAGAGGCCTGGAATGAATTGCCTCTTTCTGGAGTGTGAGTGGGACTCAGTACCACTCCAGCTGGTATTAATAGAGGCCTGGAATGAATTGCCTCTTTCTGGAGTGTGAGTGGGACTCAGTACCACTCCAGCTGGTATTAATAGAGGCCTGGAATGAATTGCCTCTTTCTGGAGTGTGAGTGGGACTCAGTGCCACTCCAGCTGTTATTAATAGAGGCCTGGATTGAATTGCCTCTTTCTGGAGTGTGAGTGGGACTCAGTACCACTCCAGCTGGTATTAATAGAGGCCTGGATTGAATTGCCTCTTTCTGGAGTGTGAGTGGGACTCAGTACCTCTCCAGAAGTATTAATAGAGGCCTGGAATGAACTGTCCCTCTCCTGGTTTGTGAGTGGGACTCAGTACCCCTCCAGCTGGTATTAATAGAGGGCTGGATTGAATTGGCTGTTTCCTGGTGTGTGACTGGGGCTCAGAACCACTCCAGCTGGGAATATTAGAGGCCTGGAATGAACTGTCCCTTTCCTGCTGTGTGAGTGGGACTCCGTCGCACTCCAGCTGGGATTAAATGTGGTCTGGACTGAATTCGCTCTTTCCGGGTGGGTGAATGGGGTTCAGTACCATTCCAGCTGCTTTTATTGGAGTTCTGGTTGGAAGTTGCTCTTTCCTGGTGTGTGAGGGGGCTCAGTACCATTCCAGCTGGTATTAATAGAGGCCTGGATTGAATTGGCTGTTTCCTGGTGTGTGAGTGGGAATTAATTCCACTCCAGCTTGTATTAATAGAGGCCTGGAATTAACTGTCCCTTTCCTGCTGTGTGAGTGGGAATCAGTCGCACTCCAGCTGGGATTAAAAGATGTTTGGACTGAATTCGCTCTTTCCTGGTGTGTGAGGGGGCTCAGTACCATTCCAGCTGGTTAAATAGAGGCCTGGAATGAACTGTCCCTTTCCTGCTGTGTGTGTGGGACTCAGTCGCACTTCAGCTGGTATTATAGAGGTCTGGACTGGATTGGCTCTTTCTGGGTGGGTGAATGGCGCTCAGTCGCACTCCAGCTGGTATTATAGAGGTCTGGATTGAATTGGCTCTTAACTGATGTGTGAGTGGGGCTCAGTACAACTCCAGCTAGTATTAATAGAGGTCTGGACTGGATTGGCTCTTAACTGATGTGTGAGTGGGACTCAGTACCACTCCAGCTGGTATTATCGAGGTCTGGATTGAATTGGCTCTTTCCTGGTGTGTGAGTGGGACTCAGTACCACTCCAGCTGGTATTAATAGAGGTCTGGATTGAATTGGCTCTTTCCTGGTGTGTGAGTGGGACTCAGTACCACTCCAGCTGGTATTATAGACGTCTGGATTGAGTTAGCCACTTCCTGGTGTGTGAGTGGGGCTCAGTACCACTCCAGCTGGTATTAATCGGGTTGGGATTGAATTGGCTCTTAACTGGTGCGTGATTGGGACTCAGTACCACTCCAGCTGGTATTAATAGAGGCCTGGATTGAATTGGCTCTTAACTGATGTGTGAGTGGGACTCAGTCCCACTCCAGCTGGTATTGATAGAGGTCAGGATTGAATTGGCTCCTTCTGGTGTGTGAGTGGGACTCAGTACCACTCCAGCTGGTATTAATAGAGGTCTGGATTGAATTGGCACTTCTTGATGTGTGTGTGGGACTCAGTACCACTCCAGCTGGTATTAATAGAGGCTTGGATTGAATTGGCACTTGCTGGTGCCTGAGGGGGGCTCAGTACCATCCTGCTGGTATTATTAGAGGTCTGGATGGAATGGTCTCTTTCCTGGTGTGTCCGTGAGCATCAGTATCACTCCAGCTGGTATTAATAGAGGCCTAGAATGAATTGGCTCTTTCTGGTGTGTGAGTGGGACACAGTGCCAGAACACCCGGTGTTAATAGAGTCCTGGAATGAACTGTCTCTTCTCAGCTGTGTGAGTGGGATTCAGTCCCACTCCAAATGTTATTAATAGATGCCTGCATTGAATTGGCTCTTTCCTGGTGTGTGATTGGGACTCAGAACCACTCCAGCTGGTATTAATACGGTTGGGATTGAATTGGCTCTTTCTGGAGTGTGAGTGGGACTCAGTACCACTCCAGAAGTATTAATAGAGGCCTGGAATGAACTGTCCCTTTCCTGGTTTGTGAGTGGGACTCAGTGCCCCTCCAGCTGGTATTAATAGAGGGCTGGATTGAATTGGCTCTTTTTGGTGTGTGAGTGGGAGTTAATTCCACTCCAGCTGGTATTGTGGAGGTCTGGATTGAGTTGGCTGTTTCCTGGTGTGTGAGTGGGGCTCGGAACCACTCCAGCTGGGATTAGTAGAGGCCTGGAATGAACTGTCCCTTTCCTGCTGTGTGAGTTGGAATCAGTCGCACTCCAGCTGGGATTAAGAGGTCTGGACTGAATTCGCTCTTTCCGGGTGGGTGAGTGGGGTTCAGTACCATTCCAGCTGATATTTATAGATGTTTGAAATGAGCTGTCTCTTATCTGTAGTGTAAATGGGATTCAGTCCCACTCCAAATGTTATTAATAGAGGCCTGGATTGAATTGACACTTTCCTGGTGTGTGATTGGGACTCAGTACCACTCCAGCTTGTATTAATACGGTTGGGATTGAATTGGCTCTTTCCTGGTGTGTGAGTGGGACTCAGTACCACTCCAGCTGATATTAATAGAGGCCTGAATTGAATTGGCTCTCTCCTGGTGTGTGAGTGGGTCTCAGTACCACTCCAGCTGGTATTAATTCGTGTTCTGGATTCAATTGGCTCTTTCCTGGTGTGTGAGTGGGGCTCAGTAGAACTCCAGCTGGTATTAATAGAGGCCTGGATTGAATTGTCTCTTTCCTGGTTTGAGAGTGGGACTCAGAACCACTCCAGCTGGTATTAATACGGTTGGGATTGAATTGGCTCTTTCCTGGTGTGTGAGTGGGAGTCTGTACCACTCCAGCTGTTATTCATAGAGGTCTGGATTGAATTGGCTCTTTCCTGGTGTGTGAGTGGGAGTCTGTACCACTCCAGCTGGTATTAATAGAGGTCAGGATTGAATTGGCTCTTTCCTGGTGTGTGTGGGACTCAGTACCACTCCAGCTGGTGTTAATAGAGGTCAGGATTGAATTGGCTCTTTCCTGGTGTGTGAGTGGGACTCAGTACCACTCCAGCTGGTGTTAATAGAGGTCAGGATTGAATTGGCTCTTTCCTGGTGTGTGTGGGACTCAGTACCACTCCAGCTGGTGTTAATAGAGGTCAGGATTGAATTGGCTCTTTCCTGGTGTGTGAGTGGGACTCAGTACCACTCCAGCTGGTATTAATAGAGGTCAGGATTGAATTGGCTCTTTCCTAGTGTGTGAGTGGGACTCAGTACCACTCCAGCTGGTATTCATAGAGGTCTGGATTGAATTGGCTCTTTCCTGGTGTGTGAGTGGGACTCAGTACCACTCCAGCTGGTATTAATAGAGGTCAGGATTGAATTGGCTCTTTCCTGGTGTGTGAGTGGGACTCAGTACCACTCCAGCTGGTATTCATAGAGGTCTGGATTGAATTGGCTCTTTCCTGGTGTGTGAGTGGGACTCAGTACCACTCCAGCTGGTGTTAATAGAGGTCAGGATTGAATTGGCTCTTTCCTGGTGTGTGTGGGACTCAGTACCACTCCAGCTGGTGTTAATAGAGGTCAGGATTGAATTGGCTCTTTCCTGGTGTGTGAGTGGGACTCAGTACCACTCCAGCTGGTATTAATAGAGGTCAGGATTGAATTGGCTCTTTCCTGGTGTGTGAGTGGGACTCAGTACCACTCCAGCTGGTATTCATAGAGGTCTGGATTGAATTGGCTCTTTCCTGGTGTGTGAGTGGGGCTCAGTACCACTCCAGCTGGTATTAATCGAGGCCTGGATTGAGTTAGCCACTTCCTGGTGTGTGAGCGGGGCTCAGTTCCACTCCTTCTGCTATTAATAGAGACATGGATTGAATTGGCCCTTTTTTGGTGAGTGAGTGGGGATTAGTGCCACTCCTGCTGGTATTAATAGAGGCCTGGATTGAATTGGCTCTTTGCTGGGGAGTGAGTGGGGATCTGTATCACTCCAGCTGGTATTAATAGAGATCTGGTTTGAATTGGCTCTTTCCTGGTGTGAGTGTGAATCAGAACCACTCCAGCTGGTATTAATAGAGGCCGAGAATGAATTGGCTCTTTCTGGTGTGTGAGTGGGACACAGTGCCAGAACACCCGGTGTTAATAGAGTCCTGGAATGAACTGTCTCTTCTCTGCTGTGTGAGTGGGATTCAGTCCCACTCCAAATGTTATTAATAGAGGTCTGGATTGAATTGGCTCTTTCCTGGTGGGTGAGTGGGGCGGCTCAGTACCACTCCAGCTGGTATTGATTGATGTTTGGAATGAACTGTCCCTTTCCTGGTGTGTGAGTGGGACACAGTGCCAGAACACCCGGTGTTAATAGTGTCCTGGAATGAACTGTCTCTTCTCTGCTGTGTGAGTGGGACTCAGTACCACTCCAAATGTTATTAATAGAGGTCTGGATTGAATTGGTTGTTTCCTGGTGAGTGAGTGGGGCTCAGTACCACTCCAGCTGTTATTAATAGAGGTCTGGATTGAATTGGCTCCTTCCTGGTGAGTGAGTGGGACTCAGTACCACTCCAGCTGGTATTAATAGATACCTGGATTGAATTGCCTCTTTCCTGGTGTGTGAGTGGCTCTCAGTCCCACTCCAGTCGCTATAGATAGAGGCCTGGATCGAAATGGCTCTTCCCTGGTGTGTGAGTGGGGCTCAGTGCCACTCCAGCTGGTATTAATAGAGGTCTGGATTGAATTGGCTCCTTCCTGGTGAGTGAGTGGGACTCAGTACCACTCCAGCTGGTATGAATAGAGGGCTGGATTGAATTGGCTCCTTCCTGGTGAGTGAGTGGGGCTCAGTCCCACTCCAGCTGGTATTAAGATTTCTCGATTGAATTGGCTCTTTCCTGGTGTGTGAGTGGGACTCAGTACCACTCCAGCTGGTATTAATTGAGGTCTGGATTTAATTGACTCTTTCCTGGTGTGTGAGTGGGACTCAGTACCACTCCAGCTGGTATTAATAGAGGTCTGGATTGAATTGGCTCTTTCCTGGTGTGTGAGTGGGACTCAGTACCACTCCAGCTAGTATTAATAGAGGGCTGGATTGAATTGGCTCCTTCCTGGTGAGTGAGTGGGGCTCAGTACCACTCCAGCTGGTATTAATTGAGGTCTGGATTTAATTGGCTCTTTCCTGGTGTGTGAGTGGGACTCAGTACCACTCCAGCTGGTATTAATAGAGGTCTGGATTTAATTGGCTCTTTCCTGGTGTGTGAGTGGGACTCAGTACCACTCCAGCTGGTATTAGTGGAGGCCTGGATTGAATTGGCTCTTTCCTGGTGTTTGAGTGGGACTCAGTACCACTCCAGCTGGTATTAATAGAGGCCTGGATTGAATTGGCTCTTTCCTGCTGTGTGAGTGGGACTCAGTAGCACTCCAGCTGGTGTTAATAGAGGTCTGGATTGAATTTGCTCTTTCCTGTTGTGTGAGTGGGAGTTAATTCCACTCCAGCTGGTATTAATAGAGACCTGGATTGAATTGGCTCTTTCCTGGTGTGTCAGTGGGACTCAGTACCACTCCAGCTGGTGATAATATAGGCTCGGTTTCAATTGGCTCTTTCCTGGTGTGTGAATGGGAGTTAATTTTACTCCAGCTGGTATAAATAGAGGCCTGGATTGAATTGGCTGTTTCCTGGTGTGTGAGTGAGACTCAGTCCCTCTCCAGCTGGTATTAATAGAGACCTGGATTGAATTGGCTCTTTCCTGGTGTGTAAATGGGAGTTAATTTTACTCCAGCTGGTATTAATAGGGGCCTGGATTGAATTGGTTCTTTCCCGGTATGTGAATGAGCCTCAGTACCACTCCAGCTGGTATTAATATCGGCTCAAATTCTATTGGCTCTTATCTGGTGTGTGAGTGGGGCTCAGTACCACTCCAGCAGGCATTAATAGAGGTCTGGATTGAATTGGCTGTTTCCTGGTGTGTGTGTGGGACTCAGTACCACTCCAGCTGGTTTTAACAAAGGCCAGTTCGATCTGATTATATGCACTGTTGTCTGTTTGATGTCACCTGCACCGCGGCCATTTTAAGCGACATGTGCTGCGGCCATTCTAAATGATGTGCTCTGTGGTCTGTTTGATGTCACCTTCACTGCGGCCATTTTACGTGACATATGGTACGGCCATTTTAAATGATATGCACTGTGGTCTGTTTGATGTCACCGTCACTGCGTCCATTTTAAATGTTATGCTCTGTGGTCTGTTTGATGTCACCTTGACTGCAGCCATTTTACGTGACATGTGCTGCGGCCATTTTAAATGATATGCACTGTGGTCTGTTTGATGTCACCTTCACTGCGGCCATTTTACGCGACATGTGCTGTGGCCATTTTAAATGATATGCACTGTGGTCTGTTTGATGTCACCTTCACTGTGGCCATTTTACGTGACATGTGCTGTGGCCATTTTAAATGATATGCTCTGTGATCTGTTTGAATTGAGAGTAATCCACGGGGATCATTTTCAATGTTGTCTGTCCAGGGCAGTGAATGTAACAGATTATAAATGAGAATAAAATCTCATAAAAGATAATAAATCACAGACAATCAAAAAGATTATAAAGATTTACAAAGTGAGAGGAAGAATTATAAACAGTTTATAAAGGTTGTAAAGTTCAGTAAATGTTTATAAATTATTATAAAGAATTATCAATAATTATCAGGATTCTTTTAGTTTGAAAGGGATTATAAAAGAATCAGAAAGATTCAGACCCCGCCCCCACTCCCGTCACCCTGGAAACAGACCCCGCCCCCACTCCCGTCTCCCTGGAAACAGACCCCGCCCCCACTCCCGTCACCCTGGAAACAGACCCCGCCCCCACTCCCGTCACCCTGGAAACAGACCCCGCCCCCACTCCCGTCACCCTGGAAACAGACCCCGCCCCCACTCCCGTCACCCTGGAAACAGACCCCGCCCCCACTCCCGTCTCCCTGGAAACAGACCCCGCCCCCACTCCCCGTCACCCTGGAAACAGACCCCGCCCCCACTCCCGTCACCCTGGAAACAGACCCCGCCCCCACTCCCGTCACCCTGGAAACAGACCCCGCCCCCACTCCCGTCACTCTGGAAACAGACCCCGCCCCCACTCCCGTCACCCTGGAAACAGACCCCGCCCCCACTCCCGTCACCCTGGAAACAGACCCCGCCCCCACTCCCGTCACTCTGGAAACAGACCCCGCCCCCACTCCCGTCACCCTGGAAACAGACCCCGCCCCCACTCCCGTCACCCTGGAAACAGACCCCGCCCCCACTCCCGTCACCCTGGAAACAGACCCCGCCCCCACTCCCGTCACCTTGGTAACAGACCCCGCCCCCACTCCCGTCTCCTTGGTAACAGACCCCGCCCCCACTCCGTCTCCTTGGTAACAGACCCCGCCCCAACTCACGTCACCTTGGTAACAGACCCCGCCCCCACTCCCGTCACCTTGGTAACAGACCCCGCCCCCACTCCCGTCACCCTGGAAACAGACCCCGTCCCACTCCGTCTCCTTGGTAACAGACCCCGCCCCCACTCACGTCACCCTGGTAACAGACCCCGCCCCCACTCCCGTCACCTTGGTAACAGACCCCGCCCCCACTCCCGTCACCTTGGTAACAGACCCCGCCCCCACTCCCGTCACCTTGGTAACAGACCCCGCCCCCACTCCCGTCACCTTGGTAACAGACCCCGCCCCCACACCGTCACCCTGGAAACAGACCCCGCCCACATTCCCGTCACCCTGGAAACAGTCCCCGCCCCCACTCCCGTCACCTTGGTAACAGACCCCGCCCCCACTCCCGTCACCCTGGAAACAGACCCCGCCCACATTCCCGTCACTCTGGAAACAGACCCCGCCCCCATTCGCCGTCACACTGGAAACAGACCCCGCCCCCACTCGCCGTCACCTTGGAAACAGACCCCGCCCCCACTCGCCGTCACCTTGGAAACAGACCCCGCCCCCATTCGCCGTCACTCTGGAAACAGACCCCACCCCCACTCCCGTCACCTTGGAAACAGACCCTGCCCCCACTCTGGTCACCTTGGTAACAGACCCCGCCCCCACTCCTGTCATTCTGGAAACAGACCCCGCCCCCACTCGCCGTCACTTTGGAAACAGACCCCGCCCCCACTCCCGTCACCTTGGAAACAGACCCCGCCCCCACTCGCCGTCACCTTGGAAACAGACCCCGCCCCCATTCGCCGTCACCTTGGAAACAGTCCCCTCCCCCGCTCTGTTTCCATGGTGACAGTCCCCTCCCCCGCTCTGTTTCCATGGTGACAGTCCCCTCCCCCGCTCTGTCTCCATGGTGAGAGGCTCCTCCCCCGCTCTGTCTCCATGGTGACAGGCCCCTGCCCCGCTCTGTCTCCATGGTGAGAGGCCCCTCCCCCGCTCTGTCTCCATGGTGAGAGGCCCCTCCCCCGCTCTGTCTCCATGGTGACAGTCCCCTCCCCCGCTCTGTCTCCATGGTGAGAGGCCCCTCCCCCGCTCTGTCTCCATGGTGACAGTCCCCTCCCCCGCTCTGTCTCCATGGTGAGAGGCCCCTCCCCCGCTCTGTCTCCATGGTGAGAGGCCCCTCCCCCGCTCTGTCTCCATGGTGACAGTCCCCTCCCCCGCTCTGTCTCCATGGTGAGAGGCCCCTCCCCCGCTCTGTCTCCATGGTGACAGTCCCCTCCCCCGCTCTGTCTCCATGGTGAGAGGCCCCTCCCCCGCTCTGTCTCCATTGTGACAGTCCCCTCCCCCGCTCTGTCTCCATGGTGACAGGCCCCTCCCCCGCTCTGTTTCCATGGTGACAGTCCCCTCTCCCGCTCTGTTTCCATGGTGAGAGGCCCCTCCCCCGCTCTGTCTCCATGGTGACAGACCCCTCCCCCGCTCTGTCTCCATGGTGACAGTCCCCTCCCCCGCTCTGTCTCCATGGTGACAGTCCCCTCCCCCGCTCTGTTTCCATGGTGAGAGGCCCCTCCCCCGCTCTGTCTCCATGGTGACAGACCCCTCCCCCGCTCTGTTTCCATGGTGACAGTCCCCTCCCCCGCTCTGTTTCCATGGTGAGAGGCCCCTCCCCCGCTCTGTCTCCATGGTGACAGGCCCCTCCCCCGCTCTGTCTCCATGGTGACAGTCCCCTCCCCCACTCTGTCTCCATGGTGACAGTCCCCTCCCCCGCTCTGTCTCCATGGTGACAGGCCCCTCCCCCGCTCTGTCTCCATGGTGACAGTCCCCTCCCCCGCTCTGTTTCCATGGTGAGAGGCCCCTCCCCCGCTCTGTTTCCATGGTGACAGTCCCCTCCCCCGCTCTGTTTCCATGGTGACAGTCCCCTCCCCCGCTCTGTCTCCATGGTGAGAGGCCCCTCCCCCGCTCTGTCTCCATGGTGACAGGCCCCTCCCCCGCTCTGTCTCCATGGTGACAGGACCCTCCCCCGCTCTGTCTCCTTGGTGACAGTCTCCTCCCCCGCTCTGTCTCCATGGTGACAGTCCCCTCCCCCGCTCTGTCTCCATGGTGAGAGGCCCCTCCCCCGCTCTGTCTCCATGGTGAGAGGCCCCTCCCCCGCTCTGTCTCCATGGTGAGAGGCCCCTCCCCCGCTCTGTTTCCATGGTGACAGTCCCCTCCCCCGCTCTGTCTCCATGGTGACAGTCTCCTCCCCCGCTCTGTCTCCATGGTGACAGTCCCCTCCCCCGCTCTGTCTCCATGGTGACAGTCTCCTCCCCCGCTCTGTCTCCATGGTGACAGTCTCCTCCCCCGCTCTGTCTCCATGGTGACAGTCCCCTCCCCCGCTCTGTCTCCATGGTGACAGTCTCCTCCCCCGCTCTGTCTCCATGGTGACAGTCCACTCCCCCGCTCTGTCTCCATGGTGACAGTCCCCTCCCCCGCTCTGTCTCCATGGTGAGAGGCCCCTCCCCCGCTCTGTCTCCATGGTGACAGTGTCCTCCCCCGCTCTGTCTCCATGGTGAGAGGCCCCTCCCCCGCTCTGTCTCCATGGTGACAGGCCCCTCCCCCGCTCTGTCTCCATGGTGACAGTCCCCTCCCCCGCTCTGTCTCCATGGTGACAGTCCCCTCCCCCGCTCTGTCTCCATGGTGAGAGGCCCCTCCCCCGCTCTGTCTCCATGGTGAGAGGCCCCTCCCCCGCTCTGTCTCCATGGTGAGAGGCCCCTCCCCCGCTCTGTCTCCATGGTGACAGTCTCCTCCCCCGCTCTGTCTCCATGGTGACAGTCCCCTCCCCCGCTCTGTCTCCATGGTGACAGTCTCCTCCCCCGCTCTGTCTCCATGGTGACAGTCTCCTCCCCCGCTCTGTCTCCATGGTGACAGTCTCCTCCCCCGCTCTGTCTCCATGGTGACAGTCCCCTCCCCCGCTCTGTCTCCATGGTGACAGTCTCCTCCCCCGCTCTGTCTCCATGGTGACAGTCCCCTCCCCCGCTCTGTCTCCATGGTGACAGTCTCCTCCCCCGCTCTGTCTCCATGGTGAGAGGCCCCTACCCCGCTCTGTCTCCATGGTGACAGGCCCCTCCCCCGCTCTGTCTCCATGGTGACAGTCCCCTCCCCCGCTCTGTCTCCATGGTGACAGTCTCCTCCCCCGCTCTGTCTCCATGGTGACAGTCCCCTCCCCCGCTCTGTCTCCATGGTGACAGTCTCCTCCCCCGCTCTGTCTCCATGGTGACAGTCTCCTCCCCCGTTCTGTCTCCATGGTGACAGTCTCCTCTCCCGCTCTGTTTCCATGGTGAGAGGCCCCTCCCCCGCTCTGTCTCCATGGTGACAGTCTCCTCCCCCGCTCTGTCTCCATGGTGAGAGGCCCCTCCCCCGCTCTGTCTCCATGGTGACAGGCCCCTCCCCCGCTCTGTCTCCATGGTGACAGGCCCCTCCCCCGCTCTGTCTCCTTGGTGACAGTCCCCTGCCCCGCTCTGTCTCCATGGTGACAGTCTCCTCCCCCGCTCTGTCTCCATGGTGACAGTCCCCTCCCCCGCTCTGTCTCCATGGTGAGAGGCCCCTCCCCCGCTCTGTCTCCATGGTGAGAGGCCCCTCCCCCGCTCTGTCTCCATGGTGAGAGGCCCCTCGTCCGCTCTGTTTCCATGGTGACAGTCCCCTCCCCCGCTCTGTCTCCATGGTGACAGTCTCCTCCCCCGCTCTGTCTCCATGGTGACAGTCCCCTCCCCCGCTCTGTCTCCATGGTGACAGTCTCCTCCCCCGCTCTGTCTCCATGGTGACAGTCTCCTCCCCCGCTCTGTCTCCATGGTGACAGTCTCCTCCCCCGCTCTGTCTCCATGGTGAGAGGCTCCTCCCCCGCTCTGTCTCCATGGTGACAGTCTCCTCCCCCGCTCTGTCTCCTTGTTGACAGTCCCCTCCCCCGCTCTGTCTCCATGGTGACAGTCTCCTCCCCCGCTCTGTCTCCATGGTGACAGGCCCCTCCCCCGCTCTGTCTCCTTGGTGACAGTCTCCTCCCCCGCTCTGTTTCCATGGTGACAGTCCCCTCCCCCGCTCTGTCTCCATGGTGACAGTCTCCTCCCCCGCTCTGTCTCCATGGTGACAGGCCCCTCCCCCGCTCTGTCTCCTTGGTGACAGTCTCCTCCCCCGCTCTGTCTCCATGGTGACAGTCTCCTCCCCCGCTCTGTCTCCATGGTGACAGTCCCCTCCCCCACTCTGTCTCCAATGGTGAGAGGCCCCTCCCCCGCTCTGTCTCCATGGTGAGAGGCCCCTCCCCCGCTCTGTTTCCATGGTGACAGTCTCCTCCCCCGCTCTGTCTCCATGGTGACAGGCCCCTCCCCCGCTCTGTCTCCTTGGTGACAGTCCCCTCCCCCGCTCTGTCTCCTTGGTGACAGTCCCCTCCCCCGCTCTGTCTCCATGGTGACAGTCTCCTCCCCCGCTCTGTCTCCATGGTGACAGGCCCCTCCCCCGCTCTGTCTCCTTGGTGACAGTCTCCTCCCCCGCTCTGTCTCCATGGTGACAGTCTCCTCCGCCGCTCTGTCTCCATGGTGACAGTCCCCTCCCCCGCTCTGTCTCCATGGTGACAGGCCCCTCCCCCGCTCTGTCTCCATGGTGACAGTCTCCTCTCCCGCTCTGTCTCCATGGTGAGAGGCCCCTCCCCCGCTCTGTCTCCATGGTGACAGTCCCCTCCCCCGCTCTGTCTCCATGGTGACAGTCTCCTCTCCCGCTCTGTCTCCACGGTGACAGTCCCCTCTCCCGCTCTGTCTCCATGGTGACAGTCCCCTCCCCCGCTCTGTCTCCATGGTGACAGGCTCCTCCCCCGCTCTGTCTCCTTGGTGACAGTCCCCTCCCCCGCTCTGTCTCCATGGTGAGAGGCCCCTCCCCTGCTCTGTTTCCATGGTGACAGTCCCCTCCCCCGCTCTGTCTCCATGGTGACAGTCCCCTCCCCCGCTCTGTCTCCATGGTGAGAGGCCCCTCCCCCGCTCTGTCTCCATGGTGACAGTCCCCTCCCCCGCTCTGTCTCCATGGTGACAGTCCCCTCCCCCGCTCTGTCTCCATGGTGACAGGCCCCTCCCCCGCTCTGTCTCCATGGTGAGAGGCCCCTCCCCCGCTCTGTCT
Organism: Heterodontus francisci; assembly: GCF_036365525.1. NCBI lineage: Eukaryota > Metazoa > Chordata > Chondrichthyes > Heterodontiformes > Heterodontidae > Heterodontus > Heterodontus francisci. The sequence goes on along the minus strand of NW_027141342.1, from coordinate 342,207 downwards.
CCATGGTGACAGTCCCCTCCCCCGCTCTGTCTCCATGGTGAGAGGCCCCTCCCCCGCTCTGTCTCCATGGTGACAGTCCCCTCCCCCGCTCTGTCTCCATGGTGACAGTCCCCTCCCCCGCTCTGTCTCCATGGTGAGAGGCCCCTCCCCCGCTCTGTCTCCATGGTGACAGACCCCTCCCCCGCTCTGTTTCCATGGTGAGAGGCCCCTCCCCCGCTCTGTCTCCATGGTGACAGTCCCCTCCCCCGCTCTGTCTCCATGGTGACAGTCTCCTCTCCCGCTCTGTCTCCATGGTGAGAGGCCCCTCCCCCGCTCTGTTTCCATGGTGACAGTCCCCTCCCCCGCTCTGTCTCCATGGTGACAGTCCCCTCCCCCGCTCTGTCTCCATGGTGAGAGGCCCCTCCCCCGCTCTGTCTCCATGGTGACAGTCCCCTCCCCCGCTCTGTCTCCATGGTGACAGTCCCCTCCCCCGCTCTGTCTCCATGGTGAGAGGCCCCTCCCCCGCTCTGTCTCCATGGTGACAGGCCCCTCCCCCGCTCTGTCTCCATGGTGACAGTTCCCTTCCCCGCTCTGTCTCCATGGTGACAGTCCCCTCCCCCGCTCTGTCTCCATGGTGACAGGCCCCTCCCCCGCTCTGTCTCCATGGTGAGAGGCCCCTCCCCCGCTCTGTCTCCATGGTGACAGTCCCCTCTCCCGCTCTGTCTCCATGGTGACAGTCCCCTCTCCCGCTCTGTCTCCATGGTGCGAGGCCCCTCCCCCGCTCTGTCTCCATGGTGACAGTCCCCTCTCCCGCTCTGTCTCCATGGTGACAGTCCCCTCTCCCGCTCTGTCTCCATGGTGAGAGGCCCCTCCCCCGCTCTGTCTCCATGGTGACAGTCCCCTCTCCCGCTCTGTCTCCATGGTGACAGTCCCCTCTCCCGCTCTGTCTCCATGGTGAGAGGCCCCTCCCCCGCTCTGTCTCCATGGTGAGAGGCCCCTCCCCCGCTCTGTCTCCATGGTGACAGTCCCCTCCCCCGCTCTGTCTCCATGGTGACAGTCCCCTCCCCCTCTCTGTCTCCATGGTGACAGTCCCCTCCCCCGCTCTGTCTCCATGGTGACAGTCCCCTCCCCCGCTCTGTCTCCATGGTGACAGTCCCCTCCCCTGCTCTGTCTCCATGGTGACAGTCTCCTCCCCCTCCTCTGATTATTGAATTAATTTAACAATTGTATTAAAGGGATATTTCAGCACATTCTTCACCTGCTCTCTGAACTGAGTCTGGGTCACGGCGTAAATCACAGTGTTTGTGGAGCAGCTCAGGAGCTGGAGCATGAAGGACAATTCCATCAGAAACCCAGGGAGAATAACAGACCGATAACCCATCCAGTACATCCTCCACCATATAGAATACACCATTAACAGGGCCCACAACAGCATGAAATTACCAGAGATAACTAACAGTAAAATGATAGATTTCCTTCGACTCTCCATCTCGGGGTCTCTGTGACTCTCCCCACTGCTGTGAGCCCGGAGTCTCCTGCGTCCTCTGCTGCTCACTAAAATGTGTCTGACGGTGAGAGCGTTGAGCAGCAGAATCAGCACAAATGGGACGGCCGGGGTTAGAATGTTGTGGAGGAACTCGATTGTTCCCCAGACACGAGAATCATAAACATCTATTGTTACAAAACAAAACCAGGGATCGTTCCCCAGCCAATACCGACCCGTGAACATAAAATACCAGAAGATGTTCTTTAAACAGCTCAGCAAACTCACTGTTCCCACAACCACAGCACATGTTTTCTCACTGCAATATTTACTTTTCAGATTCTGACAACAAATGGCCACAAATCGATCAAAGGTGAAAGTGACGGTGAACCAGACAGAACAGTCTGTGACTGTGTAAAGCAGGACGGCGTGGATATTACACACGGGGATGGACAACAGGAACAGAAACTGTTCCCCATAAACAATGGGAATGTGTCTGAATATCAGGTCCAGGATAATGACCAGTAGATCCGCCGCTGACATGGCCACCAGGTACCGAGTGACACATTTGGAGAGACCGCACTTTCCCCGAGACAGGATCCCAATCGTCAGCAAGTTAACTGTGAGGAAGGGAAATAAACAGAGAAATTAGACATCAGACTGGAGCAATGTTACCAGATCTGTGTATGTGTGTGAGTGTCAGAAATAAACAGAGAAATTAGACATTAGACTGGAGCAATGTTAC